>NC_141152.1:116560442-116745442 GCF_053477565.2 Lygodium microphyllum
TTTTCTCATGATTCAAGTCAAGATGTTATTCTTGAGGATCTCTATGCATTGAATGATTAGGTTGTTGATGTTTCAATTCAAACTGCTATTTCTAAAGTCTTTGAGGACTCTGATCAATCTATCACTGAAGTTGCAGTATCTAGAAGTATGCAAGCATCTACAGTGGATATCTATGCAGTTCATATTACATCAGGAATGGTTGATGTTATTCATGTTGATTGGTTTTTTAGCATAAAAGTACTGATGTCGTATGAGGTGGATGCTTGTAACAAGTGTATGTTACAGTTTTTCTGTATCAAGAAAGCTTCAGAATGATTTGCAAGAACCTAAATTTCAACAATTCCTACTGTTGAATTCTGAATTCCTACAATGGTATCTTAACTTCATGCAGCAGCAACCAAACTTCATGCAACAACAATCTGAATTTCTGCAGTACCTACAGTAGCAAGTTGAATTTCTGCAGCAGTACCTACAGTAGCAAGTTGAATTCTTGTACTTCCTAGAGCAACAAAATGTACTATAGCAAGATGAAATGCAGTTAGAAGTGCTATAACAACCTCAAAAACAACAAATATGACAACCACATGATGATTATTGGTTCCAAGTACTTGAAAATCAATATTTGCAAGTTGTTGTGGATTATCTTACATATTTCTTTCAGGATGCAATGTCTTATTCAAGATCCAAATTGGGTGGTACATTGCCATACATTTATTATGATGAAAATGCTAGAGAATCATTGATATTTTTTCAAGTTGATGCAATTATTCTTTGCATTTGGAGCAGTAATCTACTTATTCCGTTATGGTTCTATATCTTCATTCTCTATGATATACTATGGATGTCATTGTATATGATGAGTTCTCAGTCCTGGCATATTTCATTGAAATGATTGTACCATAGAACTATGGTTCATTACCTGTCAGTAGTTGCAGATACTTTCATTCTGGCTATATTGCAAGGCAACATTGTTCAACTTGCAATTAATGGATTTAGGCTTCAAATGCTAATTCAAGTTGGTTATGATGAGCCACAAAAGGATTCATGGGTTCATCCAGTAGTTGGAATCAATTTTATTCAAGTCATTGTTGCAGTACCTCACGCAGCAGTGGAAACTACAATCTTGATGAAGGTGATTGTAACCTTACTGCGAGAGACATGGTTATTGCAACAGATAATAAGGTGACTACTGCAGGAAATATGGTTACTACTCCAAGCAACAAGTTTACCATTGTTAGTAAATAGTAATCCCCTGCAACAACATAGTTACCCCATGCAGCAACACAGTTACCCCATAGAGCATGACAGTGATTTCATACAACTAGACATAAACTTGGTTGTAGAAAGCAATGGTAATCCTAAGGGGAGTAAGAGAACTAATGTGGAGACACTCAAGAAGTAGAAAAGCCTTTATAAAAAATAGAGGAGGATTTTGGTAGACTATGGGTCGATAGACACATCAAAAAGAAAATAATTAAAGAAGCAGATCTGGTTATGGTGTATAATTTATGATGGACTGGGAAGCATCCGAGAAAGCTAAAGCTATGGTATACTGGTCCTCATGAAGTTATAAAAGATGTTGAGCAAGGTACTTTTGTGTTGGCTACTTTGCATGGTGAAGTAGTTAAGCCCGCAGTCAATGGGTTTAGATTAAGAAGGTTAGTGCAACCAGATTATGATGAGTCACCACATGACATTCAGGAGAAACCCACAATTGTAGTGAATTTGATTCAAATTTCAGTAGTGTTACCTCATGGAGCAAGTCATGGGATTTTACCCCATAGAGCAATTTTTTATTCTTTGAATCTCATGATTGTTTTTAGGGTTTCTTGGCTTGATTATTTCCACAAAGAACCATTATTTTGTTGTTAGATATTGGCAGATGATGTTATCTTAAATTATACTTATGGTGTTCATAAAGAATCTATGCAAACTTGAATAGTGCTTTATGAAGTGCATGACATTTTGGAGTTGTTTTATGTCATGTTAGAAGTGCAAAGGAGCTTCATGAAGTGAAGGCACTATATGACATTAAAAGTTGGTCATTGGAATTTGCATTGTGGGGACTATATTTCTAAGGCTTTCTCTCATGATATTATGCCTTGGCAAAGTGGTATCATGGTTATGGGAGAATGTGAATTGAAAAGACTTTTACTTTTTAACCTTGGATTTGGGTGTGACTGTCTAGAAGATCAATTGACTTTAACTTCAGTTCCTTTGGTACTTAAACTATATGAAGCTAAAAAGTTCTAGTTGCATGAGGTGTATTTGAAGAGCCAAGATTCATATGCCAAACTCACTGTGAGTACAACTGGTCATTAGTATGTTATCTTACCTCTCTTTTCAAGGAGTTCAACTCATTGTCAAGTAAGGCAAGTGCAAAAAGGGCAAAGTATGGGAAGGAAGGTTCATGTGTTGTCGCCTGCACCCATACAACAGGGCCTTCCCCCAATCTCACGCCATCATCCTTTGTCATTTTCTTATTCTCTCTTCATCTTGACTCAACAGCAGGTTGTGGCTGATGCTGCCATGGTTAAGACAAGGCAAATGAAGAGTGCAAAGCTTCCTATGAAGCATGGGCAACAATAGTCAAAAGCTGTCCACCAAGAGCATGACGAAAGTTGGAGTGACAATCCGCCTGAGTCGACTCCATCAAAGGTCAAGGACTCTACAACCAAGGCATCATCTACTATGTCAAGCGAGGATGAAGGTGACATGCTTACATCTATGTTGGATTGTGCTATTGTTTTGGATACCCATGAGCCTAATGCCAAGGGTTGGTTAAATAAAATTGGTCTTGTTGGTTTTGCTGAGTTGCCATGGGATGTTTGGACAAATAATATTCATGCTCAGCAGCAATTGTTATTGATTCGGGAAAGTGGAAAGATTGGTGGCAAGTTAGAGCTTACTCCTTCTCTTATAGCTCAAGTCTTCTCTCTTGACTTGAATGATTGACCTAAACATTGGCAGTGTACCGATGAGGCTATGCAACAAGAATTTCGGCCTCGTATAAGTGTTTGGAATCAATATGTTCTTCATCATGCAGACTCGAAGAGAAGGTTCTTTATCAAGTGGTTCATGTAGCGGTTTTTATTGTTTATCAAGACAGATGTAATCACCAAAGACACTTTTGGTATTCTGTGGTATGCAAAAAATGTTGGAATGCCAAATTGGCCTGGGACTTTATATGATAAATTGATGCATGAAGTTTTGCCTCATAGAGAAGGAAGTGCAATTTTGCCTCATAGAGCAGGCAGTGCAATTTTGTCTCATAGAGCAATTTATGATTTTCTTACTCTTTCTCAGCCTTATGCAGTTTTACAAAAATCCTTTGTATCTGAGAATATGGAAGCATTGATACATGAGAAAGATATGTTGTTGCAAGAGAAGTTTAATGCTTTATAGGCTGAGTATCATAGGATTATGGATATGGTTGATGGATTGCAAAGTGCTAAGCAAATTTAGGGTGTTGAAAATCGGCCTGTGGATGTAGTTGATGTGGTCAGAGCTGACATTAGTGCTGTTTTGTAGGATCTTAACCAAGAAGTTAAGATTATAGATCTCACACTTGAGAAGGTTCGTGATATGGATGTTTTACCTATTGGATTACTGGTGCGCAGATCGGACGCAGGTAGCTCACGTAGTGAATTCCCAAAGGTCCCCAAGAACAAAGTACTCTACTTTTTAGCACAAAAACCAATGTAAAAGCAAGCACGACATGAGACAAGAGACAAATTGGGTTGAATCTTCCCCATGCCTTGTGTGAGCGCTTCACAAAGCATGTATTTAATGTATATTTCCAATCTTTTTGCTCAAAAATAGCCCAATTACAAAAATATGACAAGCTTTTAGCTTTTGAGTTTGCTTTCTACCAAAAATAGGAAAATAAAGCTAATGGACGGTGCCCAAAGAGTCTGGCACGCCCAATCTCAATGTCCAAATAAAAATAACATATCCAGGCGCATAAGCGCATACAAAATAATAATAAATAATCGATGTCTCTATAGACATAACAAAATATAGGCGTGGCGCCTATCAAAATATAGTCCAAAGATCGAAAACCCGCTAGACTCCAATGCTTTCCTCCGCCACTGCTGCTATCTCTACACATCAACTGAAGCATTCACAATCGTTAGTAAAATAACACAATTAAACCGACAAAAGTGAATACCTAGCAGTCTTCAGCTACATAAATAAATCAACTGGTTAGAAATAAATCCTAACCTTAATTTATTACGAGTGCGCACTCTAAACTCATAAACGTTTATTAATTTAATATGCATTTTGCGGAATCACCCGCTATGGAATCACCCATGTACACACTAAATTAATGAAACGCCCGAAAAGGACAGGCGTCCCCATCAACTTCTCGCACAAAGAATCCTCTTTGCGTATGAGCCCCGGTCATCTAAGTTTACGGAATCCACCGTAAAACCTCACGGAATCCACCGTGGAATATGCCTCCTGGCATCATACCCCCGGGGTGGGATAGCAATTGACCTCAATTGCTATTAGCTCAATGTGGAGCTAAGAGAGTGGGGAAAGCATTTAGGTCTCTAGCGTGCATCCATTGTGCTTCTTCTACAGGATGGTTCTTAAATTTCACGAGATATCTAGAGTACCTTCGGCCAGTTCTAGTGGTCATGTAATCAGTGTCTATGATGGCTTCTGGTTCAAGGATTTCAATCTCTTCTTCTAGTAAAGGTGGGTTTTCATAGACAGGGTGGATAGGTAATTGTCCTCTAAATGGTCTCAATAAACTAATATGAAATGTATTATGAATTTTCCAATGAGATGGCAATTCTAACTTGAATGCATTGTCATTAATCTTATGAATGATTCTAAATGGTCCGTAGAATCTAGGGGCTAATTTGACAACTGGATGTCTATCTACACTTTGCAGTCTACGCTTTTCTATTCTAAGCCAAACATAATCATCAACTTTGAAATTCATGGCTTGTCTTTTCTTGTTGGCTTGTTTGGTATATGATTGTTGGGCTTTAGCAATCATATCCTTGACCTCATCAAAAATAGTGTTATGCATAACAGCAATATCATCGGCACTTTGTATTCTATTAGACAAAGATGCAACAGGTGTAGATAATCTATGTCCATAAATAACTTCAAAAGGTGCTTTCTTTGTAGATGTGTGCGGTGTATTGTTATATGCAAATTGTAATAAATGTAAATGAGTATCCCATGTCTGAGGTTTAGAGATAGTGTATGCACGTAAAAGATCTAAAATAGTACTATTTGTGGCTTCTATTTGTCCATTTGTTTCTGGATGAAGTGCAGATGAAAAATCAATCTTTGTGCCTAGATTTGCAAACAGTGTAATCCAGAAATTATTACAAAATCTAGAATCTCTATCTGAAATAATCACTTTCGGAAATCCATGGTTAGTAAAAACAGTTTTCAAAAATAACTGTGCTGCTTGTGATGCTGTTAAAGTTTTCTTACATGCAATGAAATATGCTTGCTTGTGATGCTGTTAAAGTTTTCTTACATGCAATGAAATATGCTTGCTTACTAAATCTATCTACAATTGTCCAAATCATGTCATGGTTAGATTTAGTATTTGGTAAGCCAGTAATGAAATCCATAGATATATGTTCCCAAGGTTTAGATGGAATAGATAAAGGCATTAATAACCCATACTGTTTACCATGATGTCTTTTTATTCTTTGACAAATCAGACATTCAGAAACAAAATTAGACACATCTGCATCCATATGCGGCCAATAAAAATCTTCAGTTAACATGCATAATGTAGAAATGATACCTCTATGACCTTGATATGGGGGACAATGAATTTCATTCAAAACAAAAGATCGGAATGGAATAGTAACACACAGTCTCTTTTCAAAGAACATAAATCCATCATTATATGACAATGAATCAACAGGAATGAAATTATTTTGAACTAATTTTTGCCAATCAGAATGAAAAGTAATATCCTGGTGATATGTGTCTTTCATAGCAATTAAAGAATCAAAAGATATGATAGAAATGTTATGAATTGCAGGTCTTCTACTTAATGCATCGGCAACTACATTTTCTTTTCCAGGTTGGTATTGAATGATAGGATGGAAACTTTGAATGAATGAAGCCCATTTGATATGACGGTCAGAAATTTGGGGTTGGCTAAGTAGATGTCTAATGCTTTGCTGGTCAGTCTTTATCATGAATTCTGAACCCATTAAATAATGCTTCCATTGTTTCAATGCTTGGACAACTGCTAAGAGTTCCTTGTCATAAGTGGAATATTTGAGCTCAGAGGGTTTCAGCTTAGAACTAGAATATGCTATTGGATGGTTGTCTTGCATAAGCACAGCTCCTATTCCTGATCCGCTAGCATCAGTCACAACTAGAAAGAATGGTCTGTTAAAGTCAGGTAATTGTAGGACAGGGGCATTGGTCATTGCACGTTTAAGTAAATCAAAGGATTTCTGCTGGTTTTCAGTCCATTGATAAACAATACCTTTCTTAAGAAGTTTGGTCAGTGGTAAAGCAAGTAATGAGAAATTACGTACAAACTTCCTATAGAAACTAGCAAGACCAAGGAATGAGCGTAATTCATGTACATTTTTAGGAATAGGCCAATGCAATATTGCATCAATTTTCTTAGGATCAACTTTTATTCCTTCTTCTGATACAATATGACCTAGATATTCTATTTCTGTCTTAAAGAATTCACTCTTGTCAGGATTTGCAAACAATTGATTTTCTTTCAGTAATTGAAAAACTAATGATAAATGCTCATAATGCTCTTTTTCACTTTGACTGAACACTAAAATATCATCAAAGAAAACAATCACACAATATTGATATTTTAGAAAAATGCGGTTCATCATTCTACTGAAAGTAGCAGGTGCATTAGTTAATCCGAATGGCATAACTAAGAATTCGTAATGGCCAAACTGTGTCCTGAATGCAGTCTTAAATATGTCAGATCTATCTAACCTCACCTGATGATATCCAGATTTAAGGTCAATTTTACTAAATATAGAAGATCCTTGCAGTTTGTCCATAAGGTCGTCAACTCTAGGTATAGGATACCTATTCTTTACAGTGATCTTGTTTAATGCTCGGTAGTCAATACACATCCGATAAGTATTATTCTTTTTCTTGACTAGGAGCACAGGTGCACCGAATGGAGAACTGCTAGGTCGAATTAAACCTCTATTTAGTAATTCTTCTACTTGAGTCTGGATTTCTTTTTGCTCTATTTGATTGTGCCTATATGGGGCTTTGCAAGGTGGTTGTGTGCCAGGTATTAGGTCAATCTTATGGTCTTCTGGACGTGATGGAGGTAAACCTGGTGGTAGGTCTTCTGCAAAACAATCCTTAAAATATGCAAGAAATTCCTTATGCCTAGGGTACATATGAGTTTCTTTTGCGTGCAATTCATTCACCCAAATGAGATATGATTTAGTGTTCTTGCGTAGTGCACGTTTTGCTTGAGTATGCGAAAGCAGTGGAAACATATGAGATGCATGCATACCAAATAATGTAATAGATTTTCCTTGAAAATTAATATTCATTGTGTGTGTGGAATAATCTATATTGGGATTATGTTGGTGTCTCCATGGCATTCCTAGAATAATGTCGCTAGATTGTAATGGGACAACTAAGAAATTTCTTCTTTCAATATATGGACCAATTTGAATTTCTAAATCTTGAACTTCTTGTGTGCCATTGTACCTAGTGCCTAAAAATGCAGCTTTTATGCGATAATGCGTAGGTACTGTATGCAATTTCAATTCCTTTACCAATTTTGCTGAAATAAAATCATGCGTACTACCGTCATCATGCAAGATAGTTCTTTCTTTTCCATGCACCATACATTTCATAGTCAACAATGAATGTAAAGTAGGCATACCTGGTAAAGTGTCGGAAGTAGTAGTAGGATCATCTTCTTCTTCAGTGAAGTCCGGCATATCCTCATGCTCGTCCTTGTCCATAGCTCCAAGGTAGTTGATATGTGCTGATGGCTTCTTTGAATGACAATTTGCTGCGAGATGCCCTGGCTGGTGACACTTGTAGCATACGATGGGCTTGGCTTTGGTCACATTATTTGCAATGGCTGGGAGTCTGGGTATATTTGGATTTGCTTGTTGGATAGGCTTAGGATTTGGATTGACAGTGGATGGTAATGCAGGTGGTTTAGGCCAATTCTTGCGGAAAGATGGTGATGAAAAACGACCTGGATTAAACCTTCTGAAATTTGAATTGAATTGTTTAGATCCATAATTACCGTTTGCTTGGAATGACTGCGGTCGTCGATCTCTTCCACGTAACTTATCTTCAGTGTCGTGAGCTAAGGAGATGGCATCTTCAAGGGTAGCAGGCTTGAACATATTCACCTCAGCGTAGTAATGTCCAAGAAGTCTAGACATGTACTTCCGCTTATGTGTCGTCTCTGGTACGTCTTCAAGCATGCGTAGCTATAAAAGTGCATTCCAAAAACGCTCTGTATACTGTGGAATAGGCTCACGGTCACGCTGTTGGAGTAAATCCCATTGCTTGATAGCCTTCTCATGAAATTGCGGTGGTAGAAAATTTTGCATGAACTTCTTCTTGAAATCTTCCCATGTAGCAGGACATTCTATGCTCTTGCGGACGACAGTCCACCAAAGTGATGCTCTATCTATCAGATGATTAGTAACACACTTGATTTTATCTTTCTCAGGATAAGTTTCCTCATGGAAATAGTCATCAAACTGGCTAATGAATGATAAAACAGTCTTTCCTTCTCTTATGCCATTGAAAGTGCGAAACTTGAAACTTCGTTTACTTATCTTGGATTCCTTGCGAATGGTTTGTGCTTCAAGAGTGGCGTCGATGGTACGGCGAATCAGATCTTCAGCTTGGGGTTCTTCTTTATCAGTGGACGCTCCTTGTAGCTTTGTCAATTGCGCTTGCAAGGCTTGCCTAGCTCTTCGCTCTTCGTCCAATTGCAGCATGATAAGATCCAGCTTTTGTTCCATGGTAGGCTCGGGTAGGTCGTCTTCAGCCATAGGATCATCCATATGTGGGGTAGTCATCCTGTAAAACTCAACAAACCTTTCTCACTCAAAATCAGTTAGCGGGATGAGCGTAGCTCAAATTTGGGGTTACAAGGCTATGTATTTTTGGGTATTTTCTTCTTCAATTTTCAGAAATTCTGAAATATTTCTGTCTCCGTTTGCTGAAAGTACTTCAACGAACTTGTAGATAGGTAAAACAGCTTGCTGCGAACAACTTTCCAGTTCTGAGTTTTTGCAAACGAACAAGTCTTCTAGGAGTTTCGAGCGTTAGTCAGTTCTGATTTAGTCTGACTTGCAGAGTTGCAGACTTAACAGACTTGCAAGGTTGTTGACTTGCTGGACTTAGCCGATTTGCAGGACTAGCAGGACTTGTTTAGAGTCGACTTGCGAAACTTGACTTCTGGTGCGCAGGACCCGGAGTTTACAAACTTCTCTGCCTTGTCTGACTTGAGAGTAGCTTGATGACTTAAGCTTAATTTATTAAGCTTAAGCTTAATAAGCTTAAACTGGCCGCTGTTTTCTGATCGTGAGGGGGAGGGGGCCGTTTTTGTCAGCGCGAAATTTTCGGAGTTTCTCTTCTTGATCGATTCGACGATTATGAAGCTTATAAGCTTCTTAAGCTTTGTATTAAGCTTTTAAACTAAGCTTTTTGAAGAAAGAGATATGGCTTTCTTACTGTTTATCACGACTTGTTCATGGAGTTGAGGGAGTGGTCCTCCGCCGACAGAGAGTGGTCCTTCGCGATCTGATAGTAGAAATAGGGGTTCTTGATCGCCAGAAGTCTGCCTGTATCGACGGTTCGCGACGAGATTGACTGTAGAGGCTGTTTGTTCCTGGAGCTCCGCCTTCGCCCGAGATTGGTAGCGATTGGAAGCCCTTGATCTCTGCTCCGCTCTGATACCACTGGTGCGCAGATCGGACGCAGGTAGCTCACGTAGTGAATTCCCAAAGGTCCCCAAGAACAAAGTACTCTACTTTTTAGCACAAAAACCAATGTAAAAGCAAGCACGACATGAGACAAGAGACAAATTGGGTTGAATCTCCCCCATGCCTTGTGTGAGCGCTTCACAAAGCATGTATTTAATGTATATTTCCAATCTTTTTGCTCAAAAATAGCCCAATTACAAAAATATGACAAGCTTTTAGCTTTTGAGTTTGCTTTCTACCAAAAATAGGAAAATAAAGCTAATGGACGGTGCCCAAAGAGTCTGGCACGCCCAATCTCAATGTCCAAATAAAAATAACATATCCAGGCGCATAAGCGCATACAAAATAATAATAAATAATCGATGTCTCTATAGACATAACAAAATATAGGCGTGGCGCCTATCAAAATATAGTCCAAAGATCGAAAACCCGCTAGACTCCAATGCTTTCCTCCGCCACTGCTGCTATCTCTACACATCAACTGAAGCATTCACAATCGTTAGTAAAATAACACAATTAAACCGACAAAAGTGAATACCTAGCAGTCTTCAGCTACATAAATAAATCAACTGGTTAGAAATAAATCCTAACCTTAATTTATTACGAGTGCGCACTCTAAACTCATAAACGTTTATTAATTTAATATGCATTTTGCGGAATCACCCGCTATGGAATCACCCATGTACACACTAAACTAATGAAACGCCCGAAAAGGACAGGCGTCCCCATCAACTTCTCGCACAAAGAATCCTCTTTGCGTATGAGCCCCGGTCATCTAAGTTTACGGAATCCACCGTAAAACCTCACGGAATCCACCGTGGAATATGCCTCCTAGCATCAATTACAGGAGCATCATGTTCAGGAGCAGTCTATTACAGATTGCCATAATGCTCATGAGCCTCCTAGCTCATGAGTTACTTTGATGTATCACTGTCAGATCTATTTCTGTCTTTGTCCTAGCTCATGAGCCTCCTAGCTCATGAGTTACTTTGATGTACCACTGTCAGATCTATTTCTGTCTTTGTCCGTCATACTTATTTCATATTTGATATGTATGCTTCTAGGATTATGCCTTTATGTTTTGTTTTGACTGTCTTTTGAGGGGATTATGCAACTGCAGTAGGGGGCTATAAGTATCCTCCTGGAGAGGCTCTACTTATGGTTACTCTTTGTGGCTTACTTCATGGTGCAAGGCTATGTGTAAGGCATAATTTTTCTCACTAGATTTGTCGGGTTTTAGATAAGGCATTTTGACTTCATGAATCATTCAAGGGTTCGGGCTATGCTAGCTCTGCAAGATATTAGCCATTGGCTTGACACTACATTTACCCTTAGAATGGTGTATTACCTTAGTCATTGTTATTTGAAGTTCACTGCCTCATGAAGTGCAGTTTTGGAGCAGTTGCAAAAACATGACCTAATGAGGCATTTTGGGTATTCTTCTTATCTATCTGATAATATTTGATGTCTACTTATGATGTATGATGGATTTACTTTGAAAATATGAAGGATTTGGCAGTTGACGCTATCATTTCTAGTGTATCTGTTCTATTTACAACATGCTTTATGCATTATGGTTCTTATTCTCTGATTTGTAGTGCTGAATAGAGTAGATCTATGTTGTCATATGATTATTTCTGAGTTTCTTTGATTTCTAGGCATGATATGGAGTATTTTCTTCATGAAGTATTCTCTGTTCTTTTATCCATTCTTCATAGAAAGGGCAGCAACACATACGGCTATGTGAGAGGTAGCCATTGCACTTAGCTTGAAATACTTAAACAATAAGTGGTCCAAGGGGTTTTGGCAATCGAGGGTGAGCTCCCACAGTACTCCATCCATTTGTAATATACGTTTAAAAATAACATAAGAGGCACCATGTTTTAGAGCCAATAGGCCATTCGATTTCCAATATTATGTAAGATTTGCATTTTTAGTTTATGTGAATGTTATACTTACTGTGAATAATTAGTATTAAATTAGCTTTAATACTTGCACATGTGAGATGCAAGTTAATTATTTCACAATGTGGGACCCAAGGCCCCAATCTATTAGTTGGTGCCAAAGACAAACATTGTAATAATTTATATTGAGAGGTACTAGGTGGTATTTGATGTCAAAAGTTTACCTAGAATATTTAAGTAGTCATTAATGTTAGTAGTGATACTAGAAAATTGGCATTAATTGATTATTTAATATTTTAATTCAAAGCTAAAGAGTGCTCAAGTTTACTTGGGTGATAAATTGGCCTAGCTAATTTGAATTGTTGGCTAGTTAGATTATTTTTTAAAACACATAAATAATTATTAAATTTAGTGGGCTGAATAATGTTGGAAATTTAGTTTAGAAGGCTTCCACTTGGCAAAACTTGCCCATATAAGTTTGAGAAAGCTCAAATTGGGACTGCAAAGAGAAGAAAATCTCATTTTTGCCTTTTGGAGCTATTGGGAAGAGATATTGGGATATTGTTGCTTGCTTTTGGGACCATTTCTCAATCATTGGAGATTATTTTTGTGAAGGAGACTGCAAAGCCTAATAAGGGAAGCTAGTGATCATGGTTGATAGAACTTTCTCATGAATATTACAACATCTAATGCTTCTTTTACTATTGGTGAATCCATTTGGGGCTTGAAAATTGGGTCACAAATCTTTGTATTTTTCTCTCTACAACATTATCTTTCTTTGTCCATCCATTTCTCTGCATTGCTCCAAGTTTTATAGCAATCTAGCCATTAGAGGTAGAGATTTTGGTGAATCTCCATTGTGAAGCCTAATTTACAACAGAAATTAGGATTTGAAAATCACCTCAAGAAGCATACCCAAATTTGAAAGCTTCATACTTGATTTTTCAAAGATGAAATTAGCATATTTTAGGATGATTCAAGAAGCCAATCAAGTAGCATTGAATTTGAGGCTAATTAATCTTCCAAGAAGCATGGATGAAGGTCAATCCCCTAGCAAATTAAGGGGAAATTTGATTTGAAAGCTTTGGAGGTCATCACAACAGACATTGAGACTGCAATGTGGTGAGTTCTCCTGATTCGACTATTTTCTTGTTTCTTTGTTCTTGCTTGATGGGTTGTAGACATCTATCCAAGGCTGGCTAAGTGAGTGTGATTAGATGGTAGGAGAGTTTATGGGGTGAGAGAGCATGATAAGTTGTAGCTCAAGAGGGCGTATGATCAATATACATGTCTCCATCTAGATTTAGCACATAGGCAAAGTGGTCCTACAGATGAGACCAGCAACGAGGAGAAATCCTAACCACTATCCACATCCATATCATTGCTACTAGGCTGTCACAATAGTCTGCTAGATGTTTAACACTACACTCATTTGTTGTTGTAGGTAAATCTTGCATTGAAATTACATTAGAATAAGCTATTAATGACATCTTGCCAATCCATGAGAACATATATAAGAGATTTATATTAGCACTTAGGAAAATTTATAACTTGCACTCGATGGAGATGTGAAGCCACACACACACACACACACACGAACCAAAAAGTATAAAAAATAGCACTTTTGTTCATCATTGGATTAGGGAAAGAGCTAAACAGGGTTTGCTATGTGTGCAAGAATATGCTATTCTTGTCTCCTCTACTTTGGAGATAGTAGAGCCCATTTCATGGGCTTCTCCTTCTTTTTAGCAAAAATATTTGAAATTTGATTCCAAAGTTCCTAATGCTAATAAAGCAGATAAAAGATATCATAAAGATGAGATGAAGTTAATACTATCTGCTAAGATATCTCTTGTTTTTCCTAAAACTATTGGATCTTTTCTCAAGTGAACTTATCGGCCAAGAAACCCCATTTTGGAGATGCCTCACATTTATTAATGCACTCATCCAACAAGGATATTAGCCTAATTGAATATGCATAACGAAGATGCAATTTGAGAAGCTTGTCAATTATTCTAATCTTTGCATGCAAAGTACAACTCTGAATATCTCTAAGAGAGATTGAAAGAATAGGATCCCATATGTCCTCTTTATTTTTAGATTTTCTTAGATCTATAGATTCTCTAGTTGGGACTCTCCTTGTTGGTTGCAAATTACTTCAATCTCTAGACCACATGTACTTTCCATGCAATAAATATAAGGGTATTTTGCATTATCCATGTTGCATATTCCAAGCATAAATTTAATATCCTTTAAGTTAGCACATATATGTGATTCTACATTGAAATAACTAGTTCCATCAACTATTGATGTTTGAGACCTAATAATATCAGGAATACATTGAAATGGCTAGTCCCATCAAGTATTAATGTTTGAGATCTAATAATATTAGGAATACAAGTATCAAAGAATAACCATCAAACTTTCAATTGGTACTTAATCTACATCAATCTAGTAGCTCTCCATTTCAGACTGAATCTTGGACAATTGTCCTTGTCTCTTGCTATTACTATATTCTAATCTCATTCTAATGTCCTATTCATCATATAAATGTTAACTCGGGTAAGTTACTCATGAATATATATGTGCATCACGTGGGTTCCAAATAATGTATTTTTAAAATATCATTTCTATATATTTTTTACATATAAAAGGGTGTCATATAAAGGGGTTATTTACGAATTGAATAGAAAAGGGTTATATTTTATTCAAGAAGAAGTCATAGATAAGGATATTTATAAATAGGCCTTCAATGCACGTGATGTAGAGGATATACGTATAGTAACTTCCTCGAGGTTAACTCTTTCCATATTTTTCCCTTTTCAAAATTGTCCCTCATCCAACTCTCGCACAAACTTGAAAATATCGCCACATTCTTGTATAGTAAATTTGCACGTATGTACCAAATATTGTTAAATGTATTGTATTCAAAGAAAACTTTTATTTTCTACTTTTCATAGGGCGTAGATCCGTCAATATGTTTATACTCCCCAAAAACACGTGAAATCCTATGATTCATGGTTGAGTGTCACATCTCTCTACTACTTTATTTGGGTTTATAGTCCCTTTTACTTCTTTCATTAACTCTTTGAGATGTATATAGCATTAACTTTTGTTTTCCCTTAGGTAAGTAGTCTCAAAGGTAGTTATTGATTATAATTTTTAGTATGGAGTTGTAACCTAATCTTTCAATTGTAGCTCTTGCTACATGTGAGCATTTCCAAGGGGCCATGGTGGCAAGCCTACAAAGTTTGTGCAATGTCAATTGTAGCAATGGTTATGGTATCATGGCTCACTATAGTATGTGTAGTATGACCTTCACAACATGATGGTATCCATTCAAAAGCAAGATGTGGCCCATAAGAAAGATGTGGCCCATGTGCTCTAGACTTGACCATGTAGGGTGATAAAGGAGAAGAATTGTGACTTTGATGGTAGACTGGTAGGATATTAAGGCACTTATGTCTTGGTTCATTTTTGCAAAGAAAATCCTAGGTTGACACAATTATTCAAGTCTCTTTGGGTTTCAATTCCCTTGGGTTTATTTAAAACTCATTTCTACTTCAACATTGTTTTAAATTATGTTTTTTTGATGGAGTGAAAATACTTATATATGAAGCTTTTCCTTAGGTCAAAAAGTTACAACATGGCCCTTGATTGCAAACATTTCCAAGTCCCAAATGCAACCTAGAGTCATGTTTAGTAATTTAAATAGGTTTTAGGCTAGAAAATAAAGGCAATTATCATTGAAAGAGGAATGTAAATTTTTTTCTGATAGAGATGAACACCAAGAATATGTGAAATAGGTTGAACTTAACGATGGGATGTATGCCTTTTGTGATTTATATTGTAACGACATAATTGTACGTGTGTAATCTCTCTCTCAACTTGTGAAGGAATCTTCATTTCATGAATCCTTCTTCATATCCTCATTTCATGAATCCTTATGGCTTTTCAAGTTGTATTGTCATGGCTTCTATAGCTATAAAATGCATAGCATAGGGATGGAGATAAGTTTGCCTATCATAATATCATGGCTTGCATGTTTATCCAAAATGTAGCATGAATATTAGATCCTTGCATATCTATCCAATGTGTAGCAATGGGGTTGGATAGGGAAATTCTTATATTATTCTAGCCTCTTTCAAAATAATTCTTTTGGAAGAAGATTAAAAAACTTGATATAGTGATGTTGATTGATATATTATAGGCATTACTGCCTTGATGAAGGGAACTTTGTCAAATGATGCTAATTGTACAATCTCACATGTTCTTTTGTTAGGCCATATTGCATGAGTAGATAAAGACAATCTGTTTGTATGAAGATAACAACTTGGAATAGTGATATTTCTTGAGTGCATAAAGAAAATATTTTTGTATGAAGATGACCAACTTGGAATAGTGATATTTGTTGGAAAATATCATAGGCATTATCTTCATGAAGTCAGCTTAATATAGTGATGCAACTTGATATATTAATGCTAACTAAGTGTTCCTTTACAATATTAAGTTAGGTATTCTTGTTTCTATGAGTTCATGTGTTAGTAGAAGGCATTTGACAAGTTCTCACTTCAAAATATAAAAAATTAGAGCACTAAAATACAACTAAGGCATATTGTGCTATGTGCAAATACCATCAACTTGTTGAATAACTTGAGGGCCACAATAATAGTGAAAGTGTGATGAGGAATTAGGAATTTTATGGATGTATGTGAATTTTATGTAATGCACATGTAGGTTTATAATAGTGATCAATCTTGATGTCCCAAACTTACACACAATTTTCTTTTTCCATAATAAAGACAATTATACATGTATACACATGTAATGCAAACCACATGGCACTTTAGTTTAACAGGTTAGGTATCAACATGCATAGCAAGAGGCCTTATTTCAATTCAATATAGTTAATTATAATGCGTTGTGTACACATGCATAATTAAAGTCCATGATTTACAACTTTTACATGCATTGTATAATTTTCACAAAAGCGGCAGGCACTTGACAATTGCAAACTCACATTGCATTAAGGAAATCATTTGTAACACTAGTGCATGTAATGGGATTTTAGGAGTTAACTAATGTGTTCTAGGGTAGAGAGAGAGAGAGAGAGAGAGAGAGAGAGAGAATAGAGTAGTAGAGTAGTTTATTATCGTCCCACGGAAGGCCAAATTATGACCCATGGGACCTTTCCAAACATACAATGATTCTCCTTCCCCATGGTAGGAAAGGGGTAGCTACGATGAAAGAACGATCTATGTAGCATGGTTCTCCTGAAAGCATAACATGCGGGTGATGAGAGCCCCTAACCTCAATATAGGAGTAGTGGTCAAAAATTGGTGAAGTGGCCCCTGTAAAGGGATATCAAAGTCAGCCCGTATATGTGCATATGCTGGGCATGTCATAATCGTCTGCTCCTCTGATTCTACACTTTGTAGTCTACACAGCTTGCATAACCTCGTCTCTCTTGCTTGTCCGCTCCATCCACCTGTCTCGATCAATAAACTGTGTGATCGAGTTTGAAGTCGTGCAATACTCTGTCTAAATAAACTGTGTGATCGAGTTTGAAGTCGTGCAATACTCAGTCTAAATACCACTAAGAGCGGGTTGGCTATTTATGGCTACGTGTGTGCCTCTGCCTGCATGTAGGATTCCCAACATGAAGAATAGATATGTATATTGTAATAAGCAAGTATGCCATTTGCTCCCTTTCTTTGATGTTTTCTTTGATACGCTCATAAGAGGTTTGATTAAAATGTGTCCATGCATATATCTTTAGATGCCATATCTAGATATCTATCCACTCCCCACCCTTTAAACCATTTTCTCATATCCAGAACCCATCCTGTTGAAAGCACTTTAGTTTTCCACGTTTTTTGTAGACATGTGCTAGCATTCCATGCCCATTTAGGGAGCCTACTGTCATCCTTTTGACGTTGTCGTATTGCTGCGCATTTGAGGTGTGAAATCCACCCAAAAGTTGTGTGTGGGATTTGATACTTTGTACATATTTAGTTGTTGTGTTTATACTTTTGTTCTATGTGGAAGAGGGTTTGGAGCAAGAGGAATTAATCAATAATGCTCTGGTTGACATGTATGCAAAATCTGGTGTGCCAAAAATCGGGGCAGGTTTGACAAATTTTGGCAATATATGCTTTCGCAACTTTGTGTTGCAATGCTTAACATATACAGCACCTCTTGTGACATATCTTCAGAGTGGTCTACATAAAAGTACATTAGGATTTTGTGCTATGTATGCATTAGAAATTCATGTAAAGAAGGCATTTGCTGCTTCAGGGAGCAGCTTCTCTCCAACTTACCTTGTCAAGAATCTGCAATGCATTTCACAGTCATTTCGAATGTGGCGTCAAGAGGATGCTCATGAATATATGAGGAATTTGATTGAGGCATTGCACAAATGCTGCCCTATCAAGAACCTTGGTGGTGGTTCTAAAACTTTTCAGGAAAGCCTCATCCAACAACTGTTTGGTGGACATCTTAGAAGCCAGGTGAAGTGTACTAATGTCACATTGTTCAAATACTTATGATCCCTTCTTGGACTTAAGTCTTGATGTTGCCATAGCAGAATCTTTACAGAAAGCTTTAGCATATTTCACAGCTATTGAGATTTTGGATGGAGACAACAAGTATCAATGTGGAAAATGCAACACAAAAGTCCGAGCTTTGAAGCGGTTCATAGTTTTTGTCACCTCATATTCTGACCTTACAACTCAAGAGCTTTGGCAGCTTGGGAGGTTACGGGGGGAAAAAGATAGACAAGAAGATTCAGTTTGGTACTACTTTGGACACTATTACTATTTTGTTCGAATAGCCAGGGGCTTGTGGCATGTTCTGGATGATAGCCAGATCAGCCAAGTAAGTGAGAAAACTGTCCTTGAACAGAAGGCCTACATTCTCTTCTACTTACATGACACAGTCATTAGTTGGCTATTTCAGAGAGAGCTAATTTGGGGGCGTAGGAAAATTCGGCAAGGGTGGCTTTTCTATCTAGTTACCATTTTTTTTTACAGACTCGTTTTTGTGATGGCTCTGAGGGAAGATCCCACTGGTAGCAGATCTGTTTCTGGAAACAGCATTGCCGATCACCTTTGTTACCTGGGAGTGTATCTTCAAGCTGATACATGGGGATCATGTTCATTCCTTTTAAATAGCAGTGTGATAGAATCCCCGTCATCGTAAAGAGGAGCATCAGAGGGTGTTTTCTTCCTCGCGCAGAGGTCACAATGGCAATAGTAGTTTGATCGAAAGAGGAGGCTGCGGAACTTCCCTGGAGTATGGCAGAATTATAAGTGGCAATTAAAGAGCGTGAGGTGTCCAACAAGCTATGGAAATACAAGCCGAATTGAACGATCAGAAGAACACGATTGACATTGAGGATGAAAATCAGCTTTTGGAGAATAGGCTTGGTAGTCTTCAGCTATAGTTCATAGGTGCAGCTGTAATATCTGGAGAGTCTGTTATGCATCATGGCAATTCAGTCGATGAAGAAGATGATCGCATATTCGCTCAGAAAAGACATCAAGTGATCTTTTAAAGTGCTTAAAGGAGGCAATAGAAGCTTTAATGTACAGTTGTTTCTGATTTCGAATCTGTATGCAAATGATTTTGCAAGGCTTGGGGGAACCTTTAGTCATCTTCTCAAGACAATTGTTCTGACTCCTGAGGATTACAAAGTTGCAGAATGGGAAGAAGGCAGTATGGAAGACAATGAGAGGAGAGTTACACATCTGGGCAAACAGAAACTGTGTTGTTACTTTGGACTATCCAAAGTCTAATCAGCTGCAACAAGGGATCTACAAGAGTCTTTAACAAGGCTTATTACTAAACATTTCAATGTCATCCAGCGAGAAATTTCAATATCATCACTCCTTAAACAATATCACTCCGACTCAAAACAAGCTACCTCAAAATCTGTGATCTTCACAGTCAGGTCCTCTGCCAAGAACAGATTTGTGACTTCAAATTCCGATGTAGTATACCTTGAGAATCCAGTTACCTCATATCACGAATTATATCAAGACCATGTTGAAAATCAATTTCAGTGAAATGAAAAATGTTGGCTGTTTATATTGCAAATAGACCCTTTTTTAGATCCAGAGGAAGGTACTCTGTAATGATGCAGCATACTGGTGGCTTTCTCCATGCTCCAACAAACTTCACTATGATTTTATGATGAACGCTCGAACTATTATAATGCAAAATTGAGAAGTTTGCTATTCAGAAAAGGGATCCTTGATTTTGGTCCAATGTTATTGGTTTTTTATATAAATCCTTTATAATACTGGACATTATTATGATCTGCACTAAAACTGTTTCCTAAACCTCTTGTATACACCTCTGAGGATCTTCCGTACTCGTCCTTTATTGCTGCTGTAGCTATTCTGAAGACTGAGGCATACAAAATTGTTGTCTTAAATTGGATTCAGGATTCTCAAAGGCTGTGGATGTGAATATAGACAATAATTACCTGTCTGAATCAAAAGAATAAGCTGTTATAACAGAGTTCAGCTTCTCTGATGAAAAAGAGGGAGTTGCTAAGCTAACAAGCTGTTTGTCTCATCAGTCTTCTGAAGAGTTGTTGAAATATAAATATGATTCTTTGTGGAGGCCGACACTATTGACCTTCTATCCTTCTATCCTGAAATTATTCAAAGTCCTCTGTTCGTGACTTTGCTTTCGACAACCCTTCGACATCTTTGGTGAACCCGATGTGAAAGCGTCACAGAAATTTCAGGATGGGAGATACTTCAGCCTCTTCCATGATTCCAGCTGCGTCCTCTACTTCAGCTCCATCAATGACTACTGCGTCAAGTACTTCAACAGAGGATCTAAAGCAGATTTTGCAGAATATGTCCATGTATATGCAGCTCCAAAATCAGCAGACACAATTGTATATGCAGCAGCAGCAACAATTGCATCAACAACAGTTGTCTCAGCAAAGGCAACTCTATTCGGAGCAGGAGAATGCAAACAGCGCGACTAAGGCGATTGAAGCAGTTGAGAATGAGAAGAAGCTATTTGATGGCCGTAATGTTTCAGCATATTTGAAGACATATGAGATCAAGATGGGGGTTTTTGGAGTTCCAGCTGGACTTATGAGTAAGTACTTCCTTCGTCTTGTCACACCCGCTTTGAGGGCAAAAGTGACTGATCTTTTTATTCAAAATACACATTGGCAAGATTTTAAGAAGGCCTTGAAAGAAGAATATTTCCTTGAGGACTTTGGTATGGCTACTCGGCAGTCATTCCGAGAGTGGGTCTACATGCCAAACAAAGGTCTAGCTGCTTCAGAGTTGATTCGAGAATTTGAAGAGAGGTATAGTCAGCTTGATGCCATTGAAGAAAGAGCATTGGATGTTGAAAAAGTTGAGCTTTTCTTGCAACCTGCAGATCCTGCTCTTCAAGAAGAGTTGGGTGAGCTTCTTGAGGATCGCACGAAGCCTATGGGTCTTAAAACGGATTGGCAGGATGCCTAGGATGCAGTCTCGACTTTGACCAAGAGGATGATATGGAAGACTCGCCTACAGAATGGTTCCATGACACCGACACCATCATCTGCTCCTATGCCGGCTTCTATCCTTGTTATTTCTTCTCCTCCTCAGCCAGTTTCTTGGCCTATGCCAGTGCCTACTGTTTCCACTCCACCTATTCCTCCTGTTCCACGATCGATGCCTGCACCTTCTGCTCCAAAACCATCCGCTCCATCGGTGCCTACCTCTCTTGATGACATAATCAAAGGCATAATGGATTTGACACTGGAGTCAGTTAAAGGGGAGTTGGTGGGAAAATTGAAAGAGCAGTTTGCTTCGACTGTGCCTACTACTTCTTCTAGTGCTCCTACTGCACCTAGGAGAGATCGGAGATGTATTTGGTGCGATAGTACGGACCATCAGCATTGCAGGGATTGTGAATCTTTTTAGGATGCAAGGAGGAAGAATTTGGTATATTGGGGACAAGATGGTAAGATTTGGTTGACTGAGACAGGAGCTCCACTTGCTACCAACTTTGGTAAAGGTGGAATGAAGAAGTTAGTGGATGACATGGCTGCGCGTACTTCTTATGTGACAGCCAGAGGTGATGCTTCTGCATTTGGAGTCCAGATTGAGAAGGGATCAGAGACTCAGTCAGCACTATGGACTTATCCTATGGAGACTGCAAACAAGGGAAAAATTCAGCAAACTGTTTTGACAAGTGCAGGCTCTAGCATCAGATCAGAGACAGGTTGGGATTCGCCTGTTGACAGGTACTCAATTTATGCTTATTTGGCTAAGTCTCATGGAGCAGATGTACTTGTTGAGGAGAAGCGTAAGAGGGATGAAGAAAATCCAAGTGCAGCTAAGAAGACTAGAGGGGGTGAGTTTGTTACACCACCTACTGTAGGACCGTCTTTGAGACCAGGGCCAGATCGACAGATGGAAGATGCTCAAAAGAGAGAAAAGAGGCAAGAGCCTAGAGAGAGAAAGCAGCCAGGGTTTAGATTGATGTCCGATATTGAGACATCTACAGACATGAAGAAAATCTTTAATGACAAGATACTTGGTAGTGAGGTGACTTTCACTATTTCTGAGGTTTTGGGCATCTCGAAAAGAGAGTTTCAGGATCAGTTTCAGGAGGTCCTGAAGAGGAAAAGACATGCATTGCCTACCACTGATACACAGGGAGTTTTGATTGGGGAGTTGGATGAGGATGAGGATGAGGTTATGGTTGAGAATGCTTCTGTTTTTCCGCAGGTAGAGAAGAGGGTTCAGCCTATGCATTATGCTGAAACTGATGAGCCTATCTTGATATCGTGTAGTCACTTTTCGTGGAGTCATTGGGCTAGGGCAACTACAGAGACGATGGTAAAGATTGGAGAGAAACAGGTGCCTTATGTTGCTTTAGTGGATCATGGTTCAGAGATTAATCTCATAGTTCGTGGAGTTTATGAGAGTAACAGATGGCCTATGGATGTAGAGCATGGGTGGCGTATGAGAGCCGCCAATAACACTGCAGGTGATTTGTATGCTGCCTGTCCTAGTGTCAGGGTTTCTATTGGTGATGTAGAGGAGGATTTCCATTTCTTTGTGCAGGATTCATGCTCTTATCCTATAATTCTTGGACAGCCATTCATCTCACAGAGATGCGCATGGAAACAAAGGTAATGGATGATGGATCTGCTTATGCACGGATTCGCAGTAAAGATGGCATGAGAGCAGTTCAGTTTATGACTCTGTGTGTGAATCATGTTAGAAATAGAGATACTCTCAGAGATGCACCTTTGCCCATTGTGAGGGATTCGGGTTTTCATTAGGTACTGCTGTTTTGCGAGACGACGGTGGTACAGAGCAGAGGAGATTGGAGTTCTCGCCTCCTGGCAGCAGTGTCTTCTCCTCCGGTTTTGTTGGGATTTCAGCAAACAGTTCAATGAGCTATCAGAAGATTTCTAGGTTGCCTAGAGCTGCCAGGCAGTACATATGCAGGAAGGAGAAAAATTTGAAAAATGTAGGAATTTTAGAGGATGATGAGCATATAGATGGGATGTATGACAGTATGATTTGTGCAGATACGATGGAAGAGATGGAAGATATGCTGAAAACTGATATGCAGAATTGTCACAGTAATGTATTAGTGCAATCCCTGGACATGTTTCATGAAATTTCAGATTTTGTGTCACAGATTGAGTCAGAGGCTGAGGTGGCTCAGCAAAAAGTGTTGAGTGTTGAAGAAATTCAGCAAACAGAGTTTCCAGCTGGTTATGATCAGCTTTCAGAGACACAGAGGGCTGAAAACTTTCAGCCAACAGAGTTTACTGCTGAAATATTTCAGCATTCAGAGTTTAGGGCTATTCCTATGCAGTCCATAGAGCAGAGGGCTGAGATATTCAGCCATTGGAGTGCAGAATTGCTGATTTACAGCAAGATTTGAGTTATGCAGAAGAGCATAATGAAGCCAGGGTTGACACGAAATACAAAACTGTGGATAAGAAGGTGAAGCCGGTAGCTGTACCGCTTCCACCTGACAGTGATCAGCAAATAGAGAGGGCTGCTAAACATCCAATTTTGAGGAATCTGGAGCATATTGGTCATAAATTTTCAGCAGATACTCTTGCTGAATTGAAAATTGGAAATGGTGATTTCTTGATACCCATAGAGAAGCAATGCTTTCAGGAGATGCTTGAGCGACATGGAAGGGGATTTGCTTTTTTTCCGCATGAGATTGGATGTGTGAATCCTGATATTGTTGCTCCTATGGTGATCTTTACTATTCCTCATATTCCATGGAATCTCCGACCTATTCCAGTGCCTAAAGCACACCTGCCAAAGCTGATTGATTTATTGAATGAGAAAATCAGGATGGGAATTCTTGAGCCTTCATATGCACCATACTCAAACAGGTGGTTTACAGTTCCAAAGAAGAATGGTACTCTCCGATTTATACAGGACATGCAGCCAGTAAATAGAGTTACTATCAGGAATGTTGGTATAGGTCCAGTTGTGGATGAGTTTGCAGAGGCATTTGCTGGACGTGCCATCTATTCTTTAGGTGATTTGTATTCAGGATATGATCAATTTCAGCTGGCTTTGGAAAGCAGGGACATAACCACCATGAGAACTCCTATTGGACTTGTCAGGATGTGTACCTTGCCTCAAGGTGCCACTAATTCTGTTGTGCATATGATGAATGCCATGCATAAGGTCCTTCGGGATTACATACCTCAGCTTACTATGCCTTTCTTGGATGATGTGCCCATTAAGGGGTGTGTAGAAGAAGAGAAAAATGAGAGTCTAAATGATCAGGGATGCAGATACTTTGTGGCTGATCATATTTCAGCATGTGAGAAGATTTTGGCCAGGTTAGAAGAAGTGAACTTGACACTTTCAAGGCAAAAATCTGTTTTTGGAGTGAATGATGTTGTCATTGTTGGACATATGTGTGGATATTATGGCAGAAAACCCTCACCTGATAAGGTGAATGCTATAGGCAAGATTGCGGAGTATTGTTCTACCACTTAAGAAGTACGGAGATTCATTGGAGCTTGTGTGTTTTATATGATTTGGATACCTCATTTTGCACACATAGAAGATTGTTTATATCAGCTGCTTCGAAAGGGGCAGAAATTCTATTGGGATGAGAGCCACACTAGAGCCATGCGGAAATTGAAGAAGTTATTGCAGAATGCTCCTACTCTCAGGAAAGCGGATTATAATTGTGGAAAGCCCATTGTATTGACAGTTGACACTAGTCCAATTGGCTGTGGGTCAAGATGATGCAGATGGAAATAGGTATGCTATTTGGTTTGGGGCGAAAGTCCTAAACGAGAGACAGAGGAGATATCCGCAAATCAAGAGGGAGTTATTGGGGATTGTTATGGCTCTCAAATGTGATAAGGAGTACTTTATTGGAGCTTCAGTTGTGGTAGAGACAGATTGCTTACCATTGATTGGTATGATTATGAGTTGCTCTACTTCGGATATAGCTATGCTAAGATGGATTGCATACATCAAGTCATTAAATCCAGAATTTAAACACATAGCAGGGAAGGATAATCCAGTGGTGGCAGATATGCTGTCTAGAGCCAGATATGATGATGAGGAGACTCTACTTGCAGAAGAATATGATGCAAAAATTTCAGCCACTATGGTTGATCATGTTTGTCATGTCTATGATATTGTGGCTTTCATAGAAGAACTCTATGTTGGAGATTGGTTGCAGATTGGCAAGTACCTTAGTACACTAAGCAAAAGAGATGAATGGACAGATGAAGAGTTCAAGAAGATCAGAAGGAAAGCCTATGGCTATTTTCTCAAGGACGGATTTCTTTGGAAGCATCCGAAGAAAAGAGGTGGATTACCTTTGCGGGTTGTCTGCGATAGAGAGACACAGTTACAGGTGATGAGGGAGTTTCATGAGAGTCCTTGGGCTGGTCATAGAGGAGTGTGGGCTACTTATGAGAAAATCAAGGAGAAATATTGGTGGAAAGGCATGTATAGAGATGTTTCTCACTTTGTTGAGACTTGCAGAGACTGCCAGATGTATTCGGTAGTGCGTCATCGAGATGAGCTTCATCCAACCTATCCGCTATGTATTCATTATAAGTGGGTAGTTGATTTGGTTACTATGCCTATGGGTCTATGGTAGATGAGGTATATTGTTTTGGCTAGAGAGGATCTTACCAATCATGTTGAGGGCAGATCTTTGAGAACGAAGACCACTAGTGCAGTGTGTAAGTTCTTATTGGAAGAAATTTTCTGCAGGTATGGCTGTGTGGGTAAGATCAGTGCAGATCGCGGTGAATTGGATGCAGATGAAGCTAGGGAGTTTTTCTCTCAGCTAGGAATCAAATTGGCTCTAACTACAACATATAATCCAGAGGGAAATGGGAAGAGTGAAAGAGGGCATCCGCCGATAGTGAAAGCATTAGCCAAAGCATGCAGAGGACGGATTGGAGAATGGCCGAGACTTCTACCATTTGCTTTGTGGGCTGATCATACGACTCACAGTGTTACCACAGGATATATGCCTGCAGAGTTGATGTATGGTCAAAAACCTGTTATGCCTACTGAGACTTGTGCTTTGACTTGGTCAGTTTTACCTTGGCAGGAGGATTTGACAAGAGAGGAGCTCTTAGCTCTTCGGATTCGGCAGTTGGAGAGAAGACCAGAGGATATTCAGCTAGCTATTGATAGGTTGAAGGTTGCTAGACTAAGAAATAAGGACAGGTTTGACAGCAGGCATCGCTTGCGGCCTAGAGCAATAGAAGAGGGAGATTGGGTATTAGTCTTTGATAGCAGCCTTGAAAATCAGCATACTGCGCTTCGGAAGATGGTGAAAATATGGTTTGGGCCGTACATAGTCAGACATGTCTTTGATAATGCAACATATATGCTCTGGTTGACATGTATGCAAAATCTGGTGTGCCGAAAATCGGGGCAGGTCTGACAAATTTTGGCAATATATGCTTTCGCAACTTTGTGTTGCAATGCTTAACATATACAGCACCTCTTGTGACATATCTTCAAAGTGGTCTACATAAAAGTACATCAGGATTTTGTGCTATGTATGCATTAGAAATTCATGTAAAGAAGGCATTGGCTGCTTCAGGGAGCAGCTTCTCTCCAACTTACCTTGTCAAGAATCTGCAATGCATTTCACAGTCATTTCGAATGTGGCATCAAGAGGATGCTCATGAATATATGAGGAATTTGATTGAGGCATTGCACAAATGCTGCCCTATCAAGAACCTTGGTGGTGGTTCTAAAACTTTTCAGGAAAGCCTCATCCAACAACTGTTTGGTGGACGTCTTAGAAGCCAGGTGAAGTGTACTAATGCTCACATTGTTCAAATACTTATGATCCCTTCTTGGACTTAAGTCTTGAGGTTGCAAGAGCAGAATCTTTACAGAAAGATTTAGCATATTTCACAGCTGTTGAGATTTTGGATGGAGACAACAAGTATCAATGTGGAAAATGCAACACAAAAGTCCAAGCTTTGAAGCGATTCACAGTTTTTGTCACCTCATATTCTGACCTTACAACTCAAGAGCTTTGGCAGCTTGGGAGGTTAACGGGGGGAAAAAGATAGACAAGAAGATTCAATTTGGTACTACTCTTGGACACTATTACTGTTTTGTTCGAATAGCCATGGGCTTGTGGCATGTTCTGGATGATAGCCAGATCAGCCAAGTAAGTGAGAAAACTGTCCTTGAACAGAAGGCCTACATTCTCTTCTACTTACGTGACAAAGTCATTAGTTGGCTATTTTCAGAGAGAGCTAATTTGGGGGCACAAGAAAATTCGGCAAGGGTGGCTTTTCTATCTAGTTACCATTTTTTTTTACAGACTCGTTTTTGTGATGGCTCTGAGGGAAGATCCCACTGGTAGCAGATCTGTTTCTGGAAACAGCATTTCCGATCACCTTTGTTACCTGGGAGTGTATCTTCAAGCTGATACATGGGGATCGTGTTCATTCCTTTTAAATAGCAGTGTGACAGAATCCCCGTCATCGTAAAGAGGAGCATCAGAGGGTGTTTTCTTCCTCGCGCAGAGGTCACAATGGCAATAGTAGTTTGATCGAAAGAGGAGGCTGCGGAACTTCCCTGGAGTATGGCAGAATTATAAGTGGCAATTAAAGAGCGTGAGGTGTCCAACAAGCTATGGAAATACAAGCTGAATTGAACGATCAGAAGAACACGATTGACATTGAGGATGAAAATCAGCTTTTGGAGAATAGGCTTGGTAGTCTTCAGCTATAGCTCATAGGTGCAGCTGTAATATCTGGAGAGTCTGTTATGCATCATGGCAATTCAGTCGATGAAGAAGATGATCGCATATTTGCTCAGAAAAGACATCAAGTGATCTTTTAAAGTGCTTAAAGGAGGCAATAGAAGCTTTAATGTACAGTTGTTTCTGAATTCGGATCTGTATGCAAATGATTTTGCAAGGCTTGGGGGAACCTTTAGTCATCTTCTCAAGACAATTGTTCTGACTCCTGAGGATTACAAAGTTGCAGAATGGGAAGAAGGCAGTATGGAAGACAGTGAGAGGAGAGTTACACATCTGGGCAAACAGAAATTGTGTTGTTACTTTGGACTATCCAAAGTCTAATCAGCTGCAACAAGGGATCTACAAGAGTCTTTAACAAGGCTTATTACTAAACATTTCAAGTGTCATCCAGCGAGAAATTTCAATATCATCACTCCTTAAACAATATCACTCTGACTCAAAACAAGCTACCTCAAAATCTGTGATCTTCACAGTCAGGTCCTCTGCCAAGAACAAATTTGTGACTTCAAATTCCGATGTAGTATACCTTGAGAATCCAGTTACCTCATATCAAGAATTATATCAAGACCATGTTGAAAATCAATTTCAGTGAAATGAAAAATGTTGGCTGTTTATATTGCAAATAGACCCTTTTTTAGATCCAGAGGAAGGTACTCTGTAATGATGCAGCATACTGGTGGCTTTCTCCATGCTCCAACAAACTTCATTATGATTTTATGATGAACGCTCGAACTATTATAATGCAAAATTGAGAAGTTTGCTATTCAGAAAAGGGATCCTTGATTTTGGTCCAATGTTATTGGTTTTTTATATAAATCCTTTATAATACTGGACATTATTATGATCTGCACTAAAACTGTTTCCTAAACCTCTTGTATACACCTCTGAGGATCTTCCGTACTCGTCCTTTATTGCTGCTGTAGCTATTCTGAAGACTGAGGCATACAAAATTGTTGTCTTAAATTGGATTCAGGATTCTCAAAGGCTGTGGATGTGAATATAGACAATAATTACCTGTCTGAATCAAAAGAATAAGCTGTTATAACAGAGTTCAGCTTCTCTAATGAAAAAGAGGGAGTTGCTAAGCTAACAAGCTGTTTGTCTCATCAGTCTTCTGAAGAGTTGTTGAAATATAAATATGATTCTTTGTGGAGGCCGCCACTATTGACCTTCTATCCTTCTATCTTGAAATTATTCAAAGCCCTCTGTGGTCGCGACTTTGGTTTCGACAACCCTTCGACAACGTACTCGGGTGGCATATCTTAGTACTCGGATCATAGCATGTACCTCAATTGGCCAACGGTCAGTTTCCAAAAGCATAAGTGCATATGGTGTGGTGCTTTTGATGCCCAAATGAGTATGAATAAAAGCTTTTTGCAGCTTCTCAATGTTATTCCATGCAAATGAGGAGATGCTCCCCCCCCCCCCCCCCACACACTTCCACTCCATATAATACCGTCTGTAGAACATATGCATCGAAAATCATACATCGTATTTTTCAACATTTAGTATCTGTACAGTTGCAATTGTTTTCAAAGTGATAATACTTACCTTTCCCTGCCGCTAATCACCGCTCCACACATGTATGCCATATGTGGTTTACAGGTAGTATGTCAATCCCCAAGTATTTGAAAGTAGATACTATCTCTATAGATTGTCCCGCATAATGTACTTTTGGTGGGGTCTTTGATTGCTTGGTGTGCACAGCCATTAGCTTTGTTTTTGATACATTCACCATCAAACCACTACCTTGACAAAACCGTTCAAGAATCCCCATGAACTATTGCATACGTTCCCCAGTATATGTAAAGAAGACTACATCATCTGCATAAAGCAGGAGCAAGATGGCAAACATACCAATATGCGGGATTTTGGCTTCTTCTTCATTCATAGCTGTGAGAAGTATTTCCTCTAGCTTATCAATGCATAAAACAAATAATGTAGGGGAGAGCGGGCAACCTTGTTTGACTCCCATATTACTCTCAAATACTTGTGACAGCCCGTTGCGACCTCTGAGGCGACTTGTTGATATATCTTGTTAATTCCCATGCATAGATAATTTGGGATCCCTAATTCTTGCATTCGTTGCCATAAGGCAACTCTTGGTACGGTGCCAAAAGCCTTCTTAAAATCCACAAAATAGGAATATAAGGTTGCTCCCTCAAGCTGACTCTCATCCATAAACACACGTAAAGTAACCAAATGGTCTATGGAATTATGACTAGGGCGAAAACCTGCTTTTCCATAAGCTCGTTTGTTATAACTTTCTGCCCATTTACTCAATTGCATGTCTAGGATAGTGTTGAATAGCTTTGCCATGGTTGAACTGAGCATAATCATGCGGTAGTTTGTGAGAAAATTGCGATCTCCTCCCTTATACAACAGTTTTATCCAATCATCTTGCCATTCTTGGGGAAAACCATATGCAAAAGCATGATGTATCACATGCAACATAAACAGTCTCGTCTCCTTTGTTGTCCATTTCAACATCTCCGCATTCAATTGCAAAGTATCACATGCTTTTCCATTAGCCATCTTGTTGAGGGCTGCCTCCAATGTTTCTAAAGTGAACAGAGCACTAAATGGCTGTGTATGTAGGTTGTCGCCAAGGCTTTTATGAATGATATGTTCAAAGTTAGCAGTGTAAGAAAGCAAGCTCTCACACCTAATACCAAGAAGGTCCACAGGGTGGATATAGACTTGTCGAGGGAGAACCTATGCCAAAGGTATTATGAATTCACTACTTCTCAAATGTATTTGTATTTTATGGTGGGGATATCCATGGATGATAAATTCTCGAACTAATTTATCAACGCCTTCCAGGCCCATTGTATCTTGGTCTACTTCAAGTTTGTCATCAACAAGGATTTCTACCACGTTTTTGTGGATTCATAGGTTAAAAGAAATTGGATCCTTACTTCATTGGTTGGTTTTAGGGGCAATCTGTTGCATTGCCTTCCATGGTCAACCACTTTCTCTTAAAAGAAGATGTCTTGTTGTCTGAGTGTCTTGTTTGGGCCACCTTTCCCAATCTGCGTATAGTTTTTGAGAATGAAGCTAGGACCATTGCCTCATCTTTGGGAAAATTTTTGTATGTTCCATTGCTTCTTGCTAATTCCAAGGGGGAGTAGCATGTTGAGATGGAAAGCTCAATACATACATCCATTGATGATGTATTTCCTAGCTAGATGGATCTACACATATACACTTATCACATCAGTGGTCATGATGATCCTTATATGGACAATGAATTATCACTTATTATATTTAGTTTGTTGCAGTTATCTACAACTGGTATAGTTATAGCGCTAGAAAATTAGCATAGTCATTTATTCATTGTTTGACTTAGTAAACCACGTTCCTTTATGTTGTATCTTATCTATACTTTGTGTATATTGTATTGTGTGAGAAAGAAGAAGGAAAAAACTAGTAAGAAAACATTTTAGTCTCCATCTCTCTGTTTGTATTCTTGAGTGAGCTTCCTCTTGTGTGTATGGTGTGTGTTTGGCATAGTAGCTCAAGCAAGTGTACCCATCACATGATTCTTGACATGTTATCAAAGTGGTGCCACTAAGAGAGATTGGTTTTGAAGGCTAAAATGAAGGAGAAGAAGCAAGGATTCGGGCAAACAAGCAACGGGTAAGAAGCTCTCCTATTCTTTTGCTCTTTCTCTTGGATAGTACCTATGGATGCATCGAAAGCAAGATAGAGAAAAAATCTCATATTGTGAGATTTGGTGTGCAAGCAGAGTAATGTATATTCTACGCATTAGCCCTTCATCATGGCTACAATGCTACTTTTCTGGCCATCTGAGACCATTTTTTGAGCCTCATTTTAGAGCTGCAAGGATGTAGAAAATAGTTCCAAGTACACTACGGTTTTGATTGTTTTGGCCAAAATTGGGTTCACATGTCGCATATTTCAAGTAAGTTTTGAGGTGTTTGCTAGGAAGCAAACAAAATTTTTATATGTAAACAAGTTACAAATTACATGTACTATTGAGCAGTTAGTAGAAAAAGGTTGCTTGTTATATTGCTGTGCACTTGTTGTGAAAGGTTATAAAAGACTTGCTTACTATTTTGCATTATTTTTTATGATAATGGTAGACAACATTGGAAAACCCATAATTGAGAAGCTAGACAAGAACAATCACCCATCATCGAAGTTTTGTGTGACAAACTTCCTTATTGAAAAAGGCATTTACAAGTTTCTCTCACGTGAAGAAAATGATCCAGAGTTAACCCTGTGATGACTACAGATGGATTAAAGGTGTGGAAGGAATGGAATGCAAAGGACAAAAAGTAATGCATTGACTATCTACAGTCATTGATAATACTATGTTGAGGTATATCAAAAATGTAGAAACTTCACAAGCAGCTTGGATAAATTTTGAGAACATATTTTTAGTAAATACAAAGACATGGAAGATTCAACTCAAGCAAGAGTTAAATACTTTGAAGAAAGGAAAATTTTCTATCAATGAGTATGTTTTGAAGGTGAGGAGCATTATAGATGCTTTGGTAGTGATTAATGCAATGCCTAATGATAATGATTTGGTTCCATTTACTTTGGGTGGCCTTAATAGTAAGAAAGCTTGAAAACCATTTATAACTTTTATTTCAACAACACTCTTGAAAGTTTTGAAGTGCTCAAATATATCACTCTTTTTCTTCATGAAATATATCCATAGCTTTCTTGAACAATCGTCAATAAACATAAGAAAGTTTTTGCTACCACCAAGAGATATGTTCTGTGTAGGCTCCCAAACATCTATATACACAATATCAAATATGTTTTTGCTTATATCTTTGTCATGTGAAAAAGGTTGTCGCATATGCTTACCAAAGTGATATGCTTCACACACTTTCTGAAATTCTGCAACTCTAAAAGCAAGCAACCTTGTAACCAATCATTTGGACTACATTAATTTCAACCTTTGCACGTTTGCGTGTCCAATACATTTGTGTTATACTTCAATGTCTGCAACTACTCCTTTTCCTTTAGCATACATGGCATCATTCATAGTGGAAATCCTAGCATCTAAGGTGAACATGCAGTAAACTCTACTTACTTTTGCAACCAACCTGCACTTATCATTAAATTCTTCTAAAAAATAACATTTTACATTAAATTGAACCTACAACCTTTGCTCTACCATTTGGCCAGTAGACACTAAACTCTTTGTGATTAATGGCACATATAATATATCTGTCAAACTCTTTGTGTAGCCATCATGCAAGGATAAGGAAACCTTTACAATGTGTGAAATTGGGTGACATGAATCATCATTCGTCTTTGCACATAACCTGGATTTTATAAATTCTACATCTTTGTAGACCATTCAGTATGACTAGTCATATGATTAGATGTGCTTGGATTGACATACCATATATCATCATGTGTCCTATTTTCTGTAACAACATTTATCATATGCTGCATAACAAACAAATGCTCATTTTTATCCTCATTCTATCTTAAAGATAATGCATAGGTTTCTTGTTGCAGTTCACTATTATGGACATCATCCTTCTTAGCATAATAATGAGTTGCAATGTGAGTTGTTTTGCCACAATAATGACAAACAACACCAAAATTGCCAGAATATCTGTTCTGCTATCCATCTCTTCCTCTAAAGATCCCCCTACCTCTAAATATTCTACCGCCTCCTCAAACTTGTATTTTATTGAATTGCTAATTTAAGTTGTTTTGCTAGTTATCACTAGCATGCCCCATACCACATCCTCTCGAAGAGGATCTGCCCCCACAGCCCCTTCCTGAACTTATCACTAGTTATCACTAGCATGCCCCATACCACATCCTCTCGAAGAGGATCTGCCCCCACAGCCCCTTCCTGAACTTAAGTAAAATACTTGGACATGTTCACCACTTAGTTAAGTGCTTGAGATCAGATGGAGGGATGAGTACCTCTCTAATGAGTTTAGTGACTTTTTGAGGTCTTATGGGATGAAGAGATAGTTTACTTGTAAATATACCCCACAACAAAATGGGGCTGCAGAAAAGAAAAATAAAAATATTGTAAAAGTTACATGGGCATTGATGGCTAAAAATAATACGCCAAAATACTTTTGGTTTGAAGGTATTCATATTGTTGTCTATATTATGAACAAAACTCCCATAGTTGCAGCTCATGGGATGACCCCTGAAGAATGCTTTACAGTTAATAAGGCCGACATATTGCACTTGAAAGTGTTTGGTTGTATTGCATATATTCATGTGCCAGATGAGCTGCAAAAGAAGCTTGATCCAAAGATTGAAAAATATGTTTTTATAAGATACTCTTTACAGTAGAAAGGGTATCGTTGTTGTAACCTTGTCACATGTGAGTTTAGTGAGCAAGGATGTTATTTTTTATGAGATGACCAATTGGTATGTATCTAGTGGTGATGCATTGGATGATGATGATGATGGTTATGTGTAGAAAAAAAAGTAAGAATCACAGAGCCTTAGTGGACCGGAAACATCATATGATACTACATCCACAGTTAGCCCTTGGTTTGGGAGACTAAGGAGTAGTCCCCATATCTTCAAGTGCATCTATAAGTGTTGCAAGTAAATACAAAGGGAAGAAGAAAGTGTCGGATGATGGTAATGATGAATCTACTAGTCCTTTGGAATTTGATGGATATTCTAATGGTTCAGAGAGTTTGGATGATGAGCTTGGTATTCCTTCAATCAAGACACCAAGTAGACAGAGAGCACATGGTAATGTAAAGACTCTACTGAGTGATCTAGTGGTATGCAAGTCTAGCAAGGTTAGATACCATATCAAGTGATTTGGTTTTGAAGGTTATGTAGCTTACCATTAGGATTGTACTCGGGGAAGTTACTATATCTATATCCTCTACATCATGTGCGTTCAAGGCCTATTTATAAATATCCTTATCTATAATTTTTTCTTGAATAAAACATGACCATTTTCTATTCAATCTGTAAATAATCATTTTATATTACACCCTTCTGTATGTAAAAAATGTATAAAAATAGTATTGTAAAAATACCTTATTTTGAACCCGTGTGATGCACACATATATTCATAAGTAACTTACCTGAGGGATTGTATGGTAAAGGTGATTGAGGATGTTGATCCCACTTGCTTTGAGGATGCTATTGGTCATGCTCATTGGGATGCAACAATGGATGATGAGATGGTTGCATAGAACCCAACAAGACTTGGGATGTGGTACCATTTTCTAAGGAAAAGAAAGCTATTGGCTATAAGTGGGTTTACAAAATCAAGTATAATGCAAATGGTTCTGTTAGTAGTATAAAGCTAGGTTGGTTACAAAAGGCTATGCTTAAACATATCGCATAGATTATTCGGAGACATTTATTCCAATTGCTAGGATGGCAATTATTAGATGCATGATTGCTTTGGTAGGAGCCAAATGTTGAAAGTTGCAGCAAATGGATGTTAAGAATGCATTTTTGTATGGTTAATTACAAGAAGAGATGTATATGGAGTATCCAATAGGTTATGAAGATTTAGAGCATCCCACATATGTGTGCAAGTTAAATAAAGTGCTCTATGGGATGAAGCAAGCACCTAGAGCATGGTCTGACAAGATCGAAGAGTATCTTCTCAACACTGGCTTTGATGTTTCTGATGCTAACCACTCATTTTATGTGAGAAATGATGATGTAGGCTTGGTCATCATAGTCATCTATGTGGATGACTTGATTATTACATGTAATAGTGATAGCAGTGGGATTGTTGAAGTTGACTTTTTGAAGCAGAAGTTTGAGATGAAGAATTCGGGTGAGTTGAGGTACTTTCTTGGTATTGAGGTGATCAAATGTGATTGTTATATATGGCTATGCCAAAGGTAGTATGGCTTGGATATATTGTCCAAATATGGTATGACAGTATGTAAGCCTCTTTCAATTCCATTGGAGCAAAATCTGAAGTTGAGTGCTAAGGTTGGGGATGATATAGAGGACCCTACTATGTTTAGGAGGATAGTAGGAAGTTTGATTTACATGACTATGACAAGGCCAAACTTGAGTAATGATGTTGGCCTTGCCAATCAATTTATGCAGATGCCTAGAAAGCCTCATTTGGATGTAGTTGGACGCATATTGAGGTATGTGAAGTCCACTTTGCATTATAGACTTTTTTATGAGGCAAGTAGGATATACGAGTGTTTGGATACATAGATGCAGATTGGGATGGTAGAATGTTTGACACAAGATCAACTACTAGATTCATGTTTTCCCCCTTGGTAGTGTAGTAGTTACACGGAGTAGCAAAAAGCAACATACAGTTGCTATATTGAGTATAGAGGCCGAGTATAGAGGTGTTGACATAGCACTATGTGAGATGGTATGGCTGCAAAAGTTATTGCGTGATTTGGATGTGTAGAGAGATGGTTCAATTGTCATTCACTATGATAACATGGGCAACATATAGTTAGCTAGGAACCTAGTATTCAATGCGAGGACAAAATACATTGAGATACATTATCACTTTGTGAGAGAGAAGATACTTGCAAGAGAGATTGACTTGGTATATATCATCACACATGATTAGATAGCTAACATTTTCACAAAGGCATTGGGTGTAGAGAAGCTTCAAAAGTTTTGAAGCTTACTTGGAGTTGCATACATACAGTTGAGCTTGAGGGGGAGTGTTAAGATGGCAAGCTCAACATGTGTGGGCATTGACAACGGATCGCGTAGCTAGATAGGTTAGCACGTCTATACTTAGCATGTCAGTGGTCATTATGATCCTCACATGGCCACTGACTTATCACTTATTATATATTTAGTTTGTTGCACCTATCTGCAATTGGCATAGTTATAGTACTAGTCAATAAGTATAGTCAATTATGCATTGTTTGGCTTAGTAGGCTACTTTCCTTTATGTTGTATCTTATCAGTACTTTGTGTACATTGTATTGTGTGAGGAAGAAGAAGGGCAAAACTAGCAAGAAAACATTTTGGCCTCCATCTCTCTTCTTGTGTTCTTGAGTGGGCTTCCTCTTATGTGTATGGCGCGTGTTTGATGCAACAACTTAAGCAAGTCCCCCCACCACTTGATTCTTGACACAGCATGCTTGCATTTTGTGGGATTGAAGGATTGAACCTCCTGATCTCCTTGAACTACATTGAGACCTTGTTTGTGAGGTTCAAATTTTCAACTTCCTAGAGTACTTTGTGTGCAATCAATCTGGCCACTTTGCCAAATCTTCCTCGTAGAAGAGTAGCAAGGATGATGTTGGTCAACAACACCTACAAGAAAAGCAAGAGCAAAGTTAGACACTTTAGCAAGAGGACATGAAGAAGATGGAGAACAAGTTTGATAATGCTACAAAACTAATGACCAATGTTGCATCATCCAATGACTCTAAGGGGCTACCCCCAGTGTATCTGCTAATAGTGGTAGCAATCAAGCTTCACAAGATGGAAGGGTTCTTTAGCCCCTCGACCCCAACAAGGAGAAACCAAGTAGATCTGAAAGGGTAGGGGGCAAAGAGAATCAAAACAATGATAAGTTTACTGAAGTCAAGCACAAGGGCTCTAGCTCTTAAGGTTTCCAGGTTCAAGATACTCGCGCCAAAGGATAGTAGACTTTTACTAATCTGCATGCTCCTTTGCTAATGTTGATTGTGTTGATCCCTCACAATGAAGCCTTCATGGATAGGGTCTTAAGCTTGATAGCTATAGTGTTGCATCTATCAACATACCTCGATACTCTTACTTTCCTAATGTATATCGAAGAGGGGCTTCCGATCCTTCCGACTAACGTATTCGCCAATGATGGAAGGGGAAATATTCTTGGGATTAGAATCCTTGTCTTGGGTGAAATGCTTGATTTTGTCTTGGTGTAAGCACCAAATGTCTCCAAGGGGAGGGCTAACATGTGGCTCAAATCACACATATCCAACGAGAATGTGGTCCTTTTTTATTACTCGAATATGACCACATGTTCTGAAGATTGCTCACATGGCTTAGGGAACATGATTGATGAAGAGAAGAGATCGTGGGGAGATTTGACATCATCTTTTTGAATAGTTGAAGTTGTAGTGCTGATGGAGAAAGATGAAAGGTGTGATGTGGCACAACCGACATTTAGATGCAACTTGGAGAGGAGCACGACTTGATCACTTCTACTTATCTTAGGAGGTTGAGTGGGTTGCACCTGATTTGAGATACTAGATTCTCTTGAGTACTTGGAATTTGATCATGCCCATGTCATTATGACCTTTAGGATGTTCTCCTCATGTAGGCTTAATAAAGTCCCCCCCCCCCCCCCACACACACACACTCTCTCTCTCTCTCTCTCTCTCTCTCTCCCCCAAGTGAGAGTTGGGATTGTCATGTGCTAGTGATCATGGGGTTCTGCAACAATAGGCATGGTAGGCATTGAGCAAAGCATAGAAGATGGTAGACTGCAACTATTGCTGAGCAATTCAAGAGCGGGCTCCTATCTATTGTATTTACAAAAAATGAATGATTTAGGACTTGCAAGCATACTTTATGCCCTATCCATTGCTCACCATATATGAAGTAAGGTGCACCCTAGTAAACATCACAATGATGCCAACTACACGAAGCACGGTTACTAGGCATGGCGGCTCGGCCAGCTAATGTTTCTTATTATATAAGGGAAAATTGGATTTTGAAGAAACAAAAAATCCAAGATGAATTCCAAGCAAACAATCCATTTAGGCCTGCTACACACTAGGGAGGCAAAACTCTTCTCTGCATTGAATGGACTAATCAAGTTAATAAAAAGAGAATTATAACATTCATCCCCACCCTGTCCAGAGAGTTGCCCATGCCGAGGCTGATGTGGACAACGTTTATCCATCCGAAGCTCAAGCCCACCGTATTTTCGGGTGGCCTTGACATGCCATAAAAAAAGTCTAAGCAGCTCACACAGAAGCTCACTTTTTCATGAAAAACCATAAAATCAAGCAATGAACGCCTTAGGGCACCTTCTCGTGACGCACTCCAAAATGACCGTGAAATTGGCAGCAAGTTACAGCGCACATTTCTCGCTGTCAAAGCAATTGGTGGATCGGCTGCCATTGAAACGGATGAGGGGAAGTCGCTGTTACCAAAAGCTTGCAAAGCTTCTTACCTTCACAGAATAGCTCGCCATCCAGACGTGTGAAGGCTAAGCGGACACGTTCTAACTTCATCCAGGTAGAAAAAGGCTAGTTTAGTGCAAACGTCCGGCGCCCTTCTCTGATCTCTCTCAGCTTCACATTCCGTTTCATGCATGTACTAATTGACTTTGAAAACAATGCGACTAACAGCTAATTGACTCATTCCTGATCAGATCCGATGATCAATACCTGCGCAATTATCGATCGGATAGCATTCCCATCGCACTTTCGTTCTCTTTAATCTCCAATGAAGATACACGAACATCCGGATAATATACATCTATAGTATCAGTAGCAGGATGTACACACATGAAAGTATACACAGAAAAACGTGATATATACTTCGATTACTTTGTGTTGTTTAAGGTTGATATTTTAGAACTATGAAACGTAAACTCTGGGACGATTATCAGGTTTCTATGTGTTGATTAATATGGTGGCGAGTAGCTTGTTGGAGCTGGGAGAGGAGAGAGGGATGATCATGTTGGGCCGGGGTGGAGGCGGCTGCAATATGAAGCTGTTGTGCGAGATGTGGAGGTAGCAAAGGATTCACTAGTCTGTCCACTAGCAACGAGTTAGCAGCCGCCGAGTTCTGAGAACTGGCGAGGAGGCCGTGGAGCTGGCGCTTGGAGAGGAGGACCTTGACGCGGACGACAGGCCGACGGGCAGCTGCATGATTCACTCTATTCGACGGGTCATCATGATCGTCTGCATCTTCCGGTAGTCGTGGTCCCGACGAGCTGGACGAGGGGATGAAGACCACGTCGTCCGAGAACCTCACCTTCTTGCCGGCGGCGGCGCGCGGCGCTTCAGCATCAGCCGTATATTTCATGGCGGCGCCGCTATTATTATTGGCGGCGCCACTATTATTAGCGGGAGCAGCAGCTCCTGTGGCCCGCCATGGCCCTAGGTAGTAGACGCGGTTCTGTTCGAGAGGCGTCTCTGGATGCAGCGCCTCGCTGATTCTATGCGATTCATTGGTCTTCTCAAAATTATCATAGTCGTGGCCGCTGTCCCTCCGGCCCTCGAATAGCCCATAGCTGCCGCCGTACTCAGAATCTGCTCGCTGCACCCTCGATATCACATCCTTAGCTCTCAACACACTATCAGTATGTCGTGGACCACGATCATGATGAGCTCTCATATTATTTCCTTTATTAGCTGCCTCACACTCCAACACCTCCCCGTCCGTCACAGTCAACACCTTAGTCACGGCACTACTCTTTAACCCTATGTCGTCCACCTGATCATTCCCTCCAAATTCTATTTTCTCTTCCTCTACTAATGCCATATCGTGGATCGAGTATCCCCTTGACAAGCACGCAGAGCAGTTCCCCATCTCCCTCCCTCCCTGATCTCTCCCTCTCTCTCAGGTGGAGTAGTAGTACAAGATCCCAGGGACGGGATCTCTGATCACCCGTATTGGGGATCTCCCTCCCTCTCCCTCTCTCTCAGGTGGAGAAGTAGTACAAGATCCCAGGGACGGGATCTCTGATCACCCGTATTGGGGGCCCTTGGCGCCTTAAAAATATCGTATCGCAGAAAAAGAATAAATTGAGACTGGAAAACGAAGCTCAATTGTACCCAGTCCCTCTCTCATCCTACAGTCTTTGCCGCGTGCCTGATCCACCTGCTACTCCTTGACTTCGTCCGACCGCCAAGGATAGTATACATTTAGTTACTGTTTTCGTCTTACATGTTATCAGTGTTCGAATTTCGCACCATAGCTCGAGATCTGTCGCAGTTCTAGGCACAAACCAGGGAACTACCCCATGCTAAACACCGAAATAAGGTTCCCTTCCGAAGAATTCCTCCTTCCTTTGAAAGAGACCACTATCAAGCTATCAAGATGTTAACAAGCCTTGTTTGAACATCACTTGATTGAACTGGTAAACAATGACTATGATCTTAATTCACTTATTGCTAATTTCATCTGAGGAATGAAAAGGTCTTTTTGACCTAAATTTACCCTTGAGTCTTTTAAAATTCATGTTATTCAAACCGTGTCAAATGTTTTCAAGCATGACATCATCTTTCCACTTAGAGGCCTTGTCCTTCTTTGGATTGTCATTATCAAGTTCACTTTGCATAGAAATTTAACATATATTCTTCTTTCTTCCAACTTTCAAGTTGCTTTACCCTTCACATGTAACATAATCTAGAAAATGATTATTCAAATGGTCCTCTATGCAGTAAAGGTGTTCATGGCAAAGTTGTTATGTACATTAAGGATACAATAACTATTGTTTTCTTTGCTAAATTCTTAGTTTCATTGAAAGAACAATTCTATTATTGTAAACACAAAAATTTCAATGGAATAACATTACAAAATTGATATGTCAAGCCATGCAAGATGTTATCGTCTAATGACAAGACATTGTCAACAATATACAATTTGATGAGCTTTAAAACACTCATAATGACGAGGTGGTTTAGGTAAGACAAGTCTTAATGTGTGTTGGAGATGTGTTCTCATGTACTTTCCTCTTATAGAAGAAACTTAATTAAATTCATGACAAAATGAACAAGAACTATTGGCATATCATGAATAATAATAAGCCACAACCTTTGATCTATTCTTTGCAAAGCTTAGCCCCATATTTAGACCTTACAATGTGCCTCTATCCATACTAAAAGGGCATGCATCACCTTTCTGGAAAATAGCACATAAAGATTCAATCTCTTATAGTTATTGTGTGGCACAAACATATATTGAGAAAAGCATTGGAGCATATCCTGTGCAACAAGGAACATTTAAATGCATAACATAATTACACCATGCCACCCAAATCCATTTTAGCAAGGGTCTTCACATGTCCTAGGCTCCTAAAAGATCCCCAACCTTTTTTATGTACATGCAAATCAATTATTTATTTTATTGAAATTTACACTAAGCTTGTGGAAAATATTGCAACTTTCTTCCATGTGAAAACCAATTCATGAATTAATTTGATCACATCTTGAAGAACATTTTCTTCTTTGATTTTTTTACTACCATTTATTTACACTACATGATCCAAAATGCTTTCACATAATTAGATAAATATATTTGGGAAAAGATGATTAAATTGAAAAGGCATGTGAGCCTCATGTAATGTGTAGAACATGTGGATTCACACTTGGACTATCTAGTGCCTCACATGTAAATATGAAACCATGAATATCATAATGATATTACTTTCATTGCCTTAAGACAAGCTTATCATATATGCATTATTTCAATAATATCTCCACCTCATATGACATAACAATCCTGAGATTTAACTTTAGCACTTTTTGGTTATATACTTTATAAATTTTCTATGTGGTTGGGAAATATAAGTATGAGTAATGTATTGACTCAGTCCTCAACGTACAAGAACATTTTTAGCATCCAATAAATGGCACAACTTTAGAAACTCTTTAATTTACAAAACAATAAGATTAAGACACTTATTCAAATTTAATACTTAGTATAAAATACCATTACTTTTGGATGCTAGAATATCTAAAGCTTGAATTTTGAACAAAACCATCCAAATTAAATACATGAAGAGCTAGTTCGGCTTTAGCTCTTGTAGAACTATGGTTAATGTCTACTTTCAAAAAGAAATACTTCCTTTGTAGGGTTTTATGTATCAAAAACAAGCTTTCATGGAACATTTTGTGTAAACTTTACATTTTTGGATTCAACTTTTTCTCACAATCTAGGGTTGTATATGCCTAAAATCAATGTGCCATAAAGGATATATATATCATGCAAACAAAGAGGTCAATCAAATAAGTAATTTTAGCAACTAAGAATAGTTATGATCTACCTTGAAAAATATCATAAAAATGTATTTGTGTGCAAAAATTTTAGTCTTTATTAGGTCATATTAAAAAAAGTATGAATATCTTATATCATTGTGTCTAAGTTGAAAGATATCAAAGTTATATCATCAAGCTTAGACATCTAGGCTTCCACAGTCCTATTGAAATTTCCTTGAAGGTTTATGTGAGAATGAAGTTAAGTTAAAAAATTCAAATTGAAATACATAGTTTCATATGGAAATGGTAAATATCTATTACACTTATGCACTAACACATGCACTTCCCATTATAACTCATGCATTGTGTTATTAATAAGTATCTCGGTATTTGTGACAAAACATAGACTGATATAAGCTTCAAAATAAGCAAGGACAAATATTGACAATTTCCAAAAAAAAGGACGTTCATTCCAACATTTGCAGTGAAAAAAAATGCAAGGATGTTGCCCAAATTCCTACAGTCCATGTTTGCTGCCTTGTTAGACATAGATTGCTATTAAAGTTGGTATAAAACCCCCCAAGCACTAACAACATAAATGTACTTCGAAGAAAGATATAACACTTGGATAGTTAACAAAAGAAAGATACCTACACAAGGTACATGAAAGTAGAAAACCAATACAGTTATATCCTCATAATACAACAACAATTGAAAGTATAAATCCCAAATGATACAACTACAAAAAAGACACAAGATATTATCTTCATAGAGTTATAACTCCTAAAGATAAATAAAAATAAATACTAGAGAGTGATGAGATCCCTAATTGGAAATCTTTTGCTCACATAATCCCTCATTGGCCTAATTATGCAACAAGAAACAAACATAGATTATAAGAACTCTTGAATGAAATATAAAATGCAAGCTTGTTAGTATATAATAACTAACTACCTCTCCTTTCCACAAATATAACTTCTCTAGAAGCCACTTCAACCTATGGTGCTTTGTATACTCTTTCTCTAGTTAGGTCAATGAATGACCAATGTAGCTATGTTGAAAAAGCAAAGTCAAATAGTATTGAATATTAGATGTATTAGATAGAATATTAACATTACATATTTAATCCAATAGAAATCATAAAACCTACAAAAATTGAGCTTGTACTTGTAGCTCGGGCTATAATGCACTATATTTTCTTGCTTATGTGGCATTGGGCCATGCCAACATTAGAGAATTTTAGTGGTTAAAAATAGGTCCTCTAAGAAAATACAACCTTGAACTTTCTCTCTTTAGAAAAATAGCACATTTTCTCATTTTTGGGCCAAAAAGTGTCCCCATCTGTACTAAATGGTCAAGATACTGAATCAGCTTCTTCCTTGAGGTGAAAGTATCATCATTAAATGCCCCAAATTCAAAACTTCGAAAAGTGAGAGTTTCTTCTAAAGCCTTTCCCACTTCTATAGCAATAGTGCAAAATCCACCACACGTAGGTGCAATGGCGAATACAAACTCACAAAATCCACCACACCTAGGTGCAATGGCAGACACAAACATGCAATAACCTCCTCTCAACACCAATGCCAAGTATCACCTCCACATAGACGTAGAGAATGTTTATGCCCCATTACAAAAAAGGAGGGGAGGAAATAACATCTCAGAAACAGTGAAGATGCAACTACGTGAGGGAGGAGCAAGGCATGCCGACCTTTGGTGTGATGGTTCTATTTATCCCAAAGATTCTCACACTATTAGCACCCCACCCTTTTCAAACCCGACTACCCTTCTTAGGTTTGTCAGAGATGGCAAGAATGGCCTTCTTGGCTATTGCAAAGCTACCTCTACAACATCTACAATGGAGAATGCAATGATGCACATCAAGAGCATAGCCATCAATAACTTAAATGCAGAATGCAACCTCCAAGAAGAAATATCAAAGCCCAACAATAGGAGATAGAAAGGCTGAACAAGGAGCTGCAAATTTTGAGACAGAAGCAAACATTGCTTGAGCTTGGCCCTCGACAAAGGAAACGAGAACTAAAGAACATATATGATTTGAAGGTGGGCTCTGGAGGTATGAAGAAATGAATAAGGGCTATTAGGTTAGGAATCTCTTGTCTTACTATTATGTGCTTTTTTGTTATTATGTCTCCTTGCTTTACATTGTCCCTCTTGTTTATGGATGTGCTATAGCCAAACAAGGAAAATTGTAACCCCCGCTCTCGTGGTGGTTCTAGAGAGCGTGGCTTAGGTGGTTGCTGTGGAGGCACGAACACGGTGTCTCCGTCTCGTCATTCTGCTAGAGTTGCATCACCTCGGGGATTTGTCACACCTAAGGGGACGTCTACTCCACTCACTCTGGCTTTTGCTCAACCATCCGTACAGGTGGTACTCCTATGGGTGCTACTCTGATAGATACTACCCTGGTCGGTACACCAGATGTACAGGGGTCTCCTGGATATGCCTAAGAGCGTGGTCGCAAGTGGGAGAGGACCCATCTTAGGCATACCCCAGAGGGGTATGCCTACCTTGTAGATGATAGGTAAGGAGCCATCATCATGAATGATGAGGAGAGGAGGGTGATGGCTTGCATGAGAGAGTTTTGCCAACAAGTTTTTCGGCATAACATCTTTGATCATTGGAAAAACATACCGGAGGGGAGCAAGGACTACATAGTAGCATCCTTGCATGAGGAGTTTTCGGTACCAGCCGCAGCAGATAGGTTTTCTAAGGGCTGGATGATGGAGTACATGTGTGCATATATGTCACACAGACGATCGGACGTATGCAAGGCACTCAAGAGTGGGGCTGCAAAGCCCGAGTGGCTAGACGCAGATGACTAGCACCGACTCAGGGAGGAGGCTACAGATTCTCCAAGACGTTGGAGACAGCAACGCGAGGCAGCGAGGGTACGACTAGAGGCCGAAGTGGTCCATCATCTTAGGAGGGGCTGCCACAGGACATTTCTGGAGGACTTTGTAAGTTTTTCTTTTGTTTTGCTTGCTTATTTTTTTGCAATATCCTTTGTACTGACAATCATGTTTCTAACAATTGTATTTTGTTTTCTTTGCACCACTCCATTACAAATCGCGATCCAACCGGCCTTGAGACTCGATATGCAGAGAGGCATGGTCTCACTGCATTGATCGACCGATTGTATGGACACAGAGGCCTTGTAAGTCACTCATCTTTCTTGTCCCTAGTTACCATGTTTAATTAGAATGCATTATTATATAGTGGACTGATGGTAGTGGTTTCTTTTTTTGCAGAGTCCGTTCGATGCTCCTTTGCGGGGAGATGAGGTTTCGGATGGCGATGATCTATAGCTCGCCCTTGGATCCCTGGAGCTCATACACCCTTCTTTTTTGGTCATGTGATTTGTGTAGGCATTTTCTATATAGTAGTGATATCTTGCCATGATTGTACCAGTCGCTTTCATTATGCAATCATGTATTTATTTCATATATCAGTGTTATGATTTAAGTATACTTTGTCTTTATTTACACGAGCATTGTACACATTTATGAAACTATTTTGTATGGCCCAAATAAAGCACATAGTGCTATATGTGGCAGGGCCACAAATTTTTTATTTCCCTATTACCGTCGTTATTAGCGCCACAAATTTACTGCATGCATCGCTATTAGCATCGTTATTAGCGTCACAAAGCGTCGTTAGCAGCGTCGTCATTTGCGACACTGATACCGACACAAATAGCGACGCTGACAACAACACTAATACCGATTGTTCTATGGCGTCGCCAATAACGATGCTTTTTACGACGACGGGGAAAATTTTCTTTATTAACATTTTTGTCACTTTTAACGTCGGTGTAAGGCCTATATCTTGTAGTGATTGTATTTTGTTTAATAAGTATTTGATCAAATGCCCGAGTCTTACTTGCCCAATTATTATTACGTATAGGTTCAATTTGGCGTATCTAGCAAAGGAACATCAAATACAAGTTTTTGTTCTTGACCCTCTGCTCTTCATTTCATTGTGCAACAATGCACAATTGTTCATCTGATAGCATGATTGGTTCAGGCATGTCAGGCAGGATGACACTAAAATTATCTATATGGCCTATAATTGAAGGTATGTTGTAACTATTAAAGAATATATTTAAGAGGCCTTAAGCGAGCATGCTCTCAATAATTGTTTTTCCTTGTTAACTTAGTGAGCATTGGAGCTTGTTGTTGTATTCGATCAAGATGAATACAATATTTTTAGCAAATTCAAGGAGATCCAGTGGATTCCATGGTCGAGTTAGACAGTGAGTAACCTCAACACTATACTCAGTTATTTCATTCTATGCAAGTTCAATGCATTTGTTGTAACATCAAGGTGTCTTTCTAGTTGTGCAAAAATATTTGTGATGATCTACGAGCATCTAATGTTGGAGGGCAGGACTAGCGGATGCGATGCAAATACAACAGGTCGTGGTGCCCATGTAGTCAGACACATTCTCTTTTGGATGGAGAACTGATTTGAATCCCTCACTTTTATATAAGCAAATTCTTAATATTCCTAATGTAAGTAGAGTGACTTATTCATGTTTATTTATATGTATGCAATGTGCATTGATAGGTAAGGTGCATATTTTGCTTTGTTTTCAAGACATTCCATTACACCCGGTATACCTTGGTCACTCAACAGGGTATACTAGTTGGCATTGACAGTGGAGAGGCCGAGGAGGTAGCACTACAAGAAGTTAACGAGTGTTAGCAACTGGAGTGCCTTGTACAACAAGAAGAACTAAATCTTTCCATTGTTATAAGGCATGTAGAGGCTATGCAGCAATTTGAAATAGACCAAGCAGAGGTGGAGGAGTTTGTACGCGTGAGAAGGGCATCCGAGAGGGAGTGGAGAGAATAGCTAGTACAAGTAGCATGGGATGACATGGAGGTTGGGAGCGCCAGATACGATCCCCTCCACGGTGCCAAGGGAGTCAACAAAGGGGGAGGTGGAGCGGAAGGGGGAGAGAATCAGATCATTATCGTTCAAAAGCATGTATTATACATTAGGGTGATCATAATTATCAAGTTTACAGTGTATCATCAATTTGAGATGTCTCCTCTTGTATTGTAACCCAACGACAATTGTGATAGTGTTAGCCTTGCCTCCATTTTGCGGGTCCTTCAAGTGCATTTGAATTTCTGAATGCTTCGATCTTCTTGTCTTTCTTTATCCTAGCATCTCATACTGTTTGTGCAATGGCTAATGATTTTAATTCCTCTTTTGTCCATAGTATCTGCAATATCCTTCTGTAAAACCATTGGAATAGCTTGCAAAGACTGTTGGCTTTTCTACTACCACCATCATGTGGGGTATGCCTGAAATACGCATTGTGTGCCATGTAATGGGACTTTTCCATGCCTTGTGTGCTCCAAATACTTAGATCTCCATACTTTTCAATGAGATATGGCATATGATTGTATATGATGTGTTGCAAATAAATGGTTAGTCTTTGAATAGTGTTTAGTAGACACTGACAATTATATACTAACATGTATGAAATCGAAGACTTTTCTTACCATGTAGTGTGTGAAATTGATGTCTTCCCATGCTTTTAGGAACTCTTTCTTGAATAGACCTAGAGTATTCTAAAACGTCTTCTTGTCTGTATTTGTCCATGTCTCCTTATCCAGCATTTGGAATATGATATCCACAGCATGCCACACTTCTGCCTTTGCATGTCTTGAAAGAGGTTCGTGATCCTTTATTGTGCAGTCTTCTCCATTGCTCAAATTTCATCCTACTTACATGCATCCTTTTGTAGTACTTTCCACGTTTGGTAAGCTTTTGTTTCATGTTGTCGATGGATCTCGAGAGGAATAGTCTTGCCTTCACGCCTCAAAGAGAAACTTTTCTTGGTATGTCTATTTTGTTGTTTGACTTGTTTTTATCTTGCATGATTTGTATCTCTACTCCATGAAGCTTCATGTCTACCAATAACATCTCAAGAGCAGCAATCCCCTTCATTCTGTGTGGTTCCTGATCTTCTAAGAAAATCCAATGTACAAGTTGACAAGGTTCTCAATCACCCAAAAAAGTGCATGCATTGTACATATATATACATTCGATAGAGGTATATCAAAGATTGGTTTGAAATCTTTGTCAAATTGGTGACAATTAGGTGCCTTCATCCACCACTTTTGATCAAGTGTTTTTGCATCATCCATGCACTACAGGCAAGGAAGGGTGAGCGGGCCTTTGTTACAATTATACAAGCACTTTAGAGTCTTCAAGTCTGATGTAAGATGCCAAGTAACTTGAATTTGCCACTGTTTAGAACCAGTATTGTCAACTTAAGCCACTTGTCAGCTCAAATATTGTAGAAGAACTCATATAGGAGAAGAAGTTTAAGGTAGTGCAGAGGCAAGTTGTTGAGCGATTTGTGAGCCAAAACATGGTTTTTGTAGCCCTATCACATCAATGGAGAGTTTTAGGCAAAACAGGGTATGGTTTTCTATGATGAATACAACAATATCTTCATAGATTTGGAGATACTACAAGTTTGAATGGTTGAGTTTTACAACATTGAACTTTACATTAAAGATAGATGAGTGTCAGATTTTGAAAGACGTTAAGATGGAGAGGGTAGCCATTGCATTGATGGGCAGGGCAATGGCAAACATGCCAAGGGATGATCCCCATTACTTCAGTGTACAATTCGAAATGAATTTATGGTGGCTTGGGACATTTCTGGTTGTGTCAGAGAATTATGAAGCATTGGAATGGGTCTTTTAGAAGACTCCACTACCAGATGTTATTAATGCTCAAATGAAAAGCAAACAGCATCCCCTTGAAGCACTCCCTCAGTCTGGCCCAAGTCTGGAGCGTCGACCTCATCTGCTTGAAACTGAAGCATCAGATTGCACCGAAGTAGATCTAATAGAGCGATATGACGATGTCCAAGACAACTCCTGGTCCGCCATGTCTTTAAATCTCACCATCTGATCTAGAGACATGTATGTGACGATCTCCTGCAGCTCCTCATCGCTTATCCCTCGACTCATTCTGATGATCTAAGTATCCACAAAGGTCATCTACACAGACAAAAAATGATGTTAGCATAATCAATTCAAATCATACAAAGCACGGTAATATAAATCTTTTAAAAAATAATCTTACTTAAAATGCATATCTTATGTACCCTTATAAGCGATTCGTCAACGAATTGAGTAGGTGGATGCTTCAAGTATGAAGTATCCTATGGTCCCATGTCAATCTCCTGACACAACTCGGCATACAGTAGAAGGTCGATAGACATGTCACCACAAAAGGATGAGTCCACCTCGTTCTCAAAGAATTCTTGGACTCTTGTATTTCCATCATTGTAACCCGATGCTGGCTCCTCTACATGCTCCAAGTTGTCGGTGGCCTCCACTCCTTGCAATATTGACCCCTCTATTTGCATATTGTCCTCATCTATGCTCGAAACATCACTTTGATCATATACTCTCGCACTTCGGGGAGCTGAAGGTATAACATACCACCATCGAGGTTGTCGGGGGTTTGGATAGAATATTACCTGTTCACAATCATGTACAAGAGAGATTTAACTATTGTGACATGTACCATGTCGTAATACAATTAAAAAATAAATGAGTTCATGCACCCGTTCACAATGGGACAGCAACATAAAGGTGTCGCACAAATCCTCCATTTTTTTCGGAATCTATTTCGAGAAATCTAGATGGACCTCGTCGAACTATTGCTCTAGCTCCTTCAAGTACCACTTTGAACCACTGTACATCGAATAGTATCATGGAGAAGCTACGGTAATCCACTATAACTTTGCAAGTTTCCAAAATACTCCATCTCATTTATAACCATCTTTGGATCTGTTGCTCGTCATCGGCTCTCTTGCACGAACCTTGCCATGATACCATAGTCTATTGTGGAGCACATTTTGTCAATACACTCCACACAGAAATGTCGTCCGCGTGACCACGTTGCACTATATATTTTGTACTGTACATTGAAACACTCAATTAGTTGTTGCATATAAAATATAGATACAACAAACCCTAAACACGTCATCACCTTTGGACTACATCCCCTCGAGAATTCTCACTCCTCGGTTGAGAGCTCTGCCCCTTCGCGAGATGCTATGGTCAAATCTCCATGCAACCATCACGTTGACATGAAACGTGGCATCTCATCCATGCCCTCGGGATATCGAATCGATCGATGGCACATACTACGTTGAAATTCATATCATGCTTCCTCTCGATCTTGCCTAGCTTGCTAGTACTTAGCGAGCCACGTCTCCATAGAGGCATGGTGCAATATACAAAAGCGATTCACTTTCTCCTCCATTGCAGCATCCATCACTACAAGATATAGACCTTATAGCGACGTTTAAAGCGACGAAAATACAAACAACAAAATTTGCCCCCGTCGTCGCAAAAAGCGTCGTTATTGATGACGCCATAGAATCGTCGCTATTTGCGTCGCTATTTTCGTCGCTATATGCGTCGCAAATAGCGACGCATATAGCGACGCTAGCGACGCATATAGCGACGCTAGCGACGCATATAGCGACGATTGTAGAGATTTTGCGACGCTGATAGCGACGATAATAGCGACGCCTGCAGTAAATTTGCGACGCAAATAGCGACGGTAACGGAGAAAAAAAAAATTTGTGGCAGGGCAGCAAGCTGCCCTGCCACATATAGCACTATGTGCTGTATGAGAGCCATACAAAATAGTTTCTGCACTGCTGCATACAAAGCGTTTGCAAACAAAAAGAATCTATACTGAAATCATAAAACTGATAGATGAAATAAATACATGATATCGCATAAAATGCGATTGGTACAATCATAAAACAATATCACTAATACATAGAAAATGTCTACATAGATCGGGCGACTAAAAACTAAAGGTATGTGAGCGCTAAGGATCCGAGGGCGAGCTACAAATCGTCGTCCCCCGAAAGCTCGTCCCTCTGCAAAGGAGCATCAAACGGATTCTGCAGAAAAAGAAACAACATATCAATCCACCATACAATAATGCATTCAAATATCTCATGGTAACTACGGACATGAAAGATGAGAGACTTACTGGGCCGCCGCGTCTGTACAATCGGTCGATCAATGATCTGAGACCGTGCCTCTCTGCATATTGAGTCTCAAGGCCTTGCGGATCACGATTTGTAATGGAGTGCTGCAAAGAAAACAAAATGCTAACTGTTAGAAACATGATTGTCAGTACAAATAACATCTCAAAAAAACAAATAAGCAAAACAAAAGAGAAACTTACAAAGTCCTCCAAATATGTCCTGTGGCCGCCACTCCCAAGATGATGTACTGATCCGGCCTCGATTCGTGCCCTCGCCGCCTCCCGCTGCTGACTCCAACGTCCTGGCGAATTTGTAGCCTCCTCCCTCAGTCGGCGCCAGTCCTCTGCATCTAACCACTCGGGCTTTGGAGCCCCACTCTTGATTGCCTTGCGTGCGTCGGATCGTCTATGTGACATGTATGCACGCATGCAATCCATCATCCAGCCCGTAGAGAATCTATCCACTGCGGCTGGCACCGGGAACTCCTCGTGCAAGGATGCTACTATGTACTCCTTGCTCCCCTCCGGTATGTTCCTCCAATGATCCAGGACGTTGTGCCGAAAAACTTGTTGGCACAACTCCCTCATGCGAGCCATCACCCTCCTCCCCTCATCATTCATGATGATAGCTCCTGACCTGCCATCCACTAGGTATCCATAATCCCTAGGAGTGTGCCTCGTATGGGCCCTCTCCCATCTCCGTCCACGCTCCTGGGCATATCCAGGAGACCCCTGAACATCCGGTGTACCGACGGGGGTACCCTCTCCCGGAGTGCCACTGAAAGGGGTGCCACCAGAGGGGGTGCCACCAAAAGGAGTGCCACCAGGGGGGGTGCCACCAAAAGGAGTGCCACCAAAAGGAGTGCCACCAAAAGGCGTGACATCTGCCAACGGCTGCGCAAAAGCCGGAGTAACTGGAGTGGACGTCCCCACAGGTGTGACAAATCCTGGAGGTGACCGAGCTCTAGCTGAACGACGAGACGGAGACACCGCGTCCGTGTCTCCACAGCAGCACCCCCCTGATCCTCCTGCAATCGCAGTCCCTCCCTCTGGCCCAAGTCGCGAGCGTCGAGATCGTCTGCTCGAAGCTGAAGCATCTGATCGCACTGAAGCTGATCTAGCAGAGCGCCCTGACGAAGAACGAGACAGCTCCTGATCTGCTATCTCTCTGAATCTCGCGAGCTGATCTGGAGACATACGTGCCATCATCTCCTGAAACTCCTCATCGCTCATCCCTCGACTCATCCTGAAAATATCGATACCTGCAGAGATAAAAAATAATGTTAGAATAATCAATTGAAACTATACAAAGCGCATTAATATAAATCATTTTTGAAAAATCCATCTTAAAATGCATATCTTATCTACCTTTATGGAAGATCTAAATAACGAATTGAGTAATACAATTCTCCAAGAATGAAGTATTCTATGGTCCCATGTTAATCTCCTGACATAACTCTGCATACACTGGAAGGTCGATAGACATGTCACTACAAAAGAACGAGTCTGCCTCGTTCTCAAAAAATTCTACGACTTCAGTATTTCCATCATTGTTAGCCGATGCGGGCTCCAAGCTTGCGGTGGCCTCCACCCCTTGTAATTTCGATCCCTCTATTTGCATATATTCTTCATCTATGCCTGGAACATCGCTTTGACCGTATACTCTCGCACCTCGAGGAGTTGAAGGTATAACATACCACCATCGAGGTTGTCGGGGATTTGGATAGAAGATTACCTGTTCACAAACACTTACAAACCGTCTTCAAACCATTGTGACATAAAGCATGTCGTATTACAATTAGCAAGCAAATGACTAGAAGATTACCTGTTCACAATGTGCCGGCAACACAAAGGTGTCGCGCAAATCCATCCATTTTTTTTCGGAATCTATTTCGAGAAATCCAGATGGACCTCGTCGAATCGTTGCGCCAGCTCCTCCAAGTACCACTTTGAACCACTGCACATCGAATATTATCATGGAGAAGCTACGGTAATCCACCGTAATAATACTTTGCAAATTCCCAAAATACTCCATCTCATCCACAACCGTGTTCGGATCCGTTGCTCGTCGCCCGCTCTCTTGCTCAAACCTTGCCATGACACCACAGTCCATTGTGGAGCGCATTTTGTCAATACGCTCCACCCGAAAATGCCGTCCGTGCGACCACGCTGCACTATATATTTTGTACTGCACATTGAAACACTCAAATTAGATGTAGCAAACAAATTCAGATACGACACATTCTAAACCCCTCATTACCTTTGGACTACATCCCCTCGAGAACTCCCACTCCTCCATTGAGACCTCTGCCCCTTCGCTGGATGCTGCGATCAAGGCTTCATGCAACCATCGTGTTGACATAAACCGCGGCATCTCCTCCATGCCTTCGGGATATCGAATCGGTCGGTGACGCGTACTGCGTCGGAATTCAGCTCGCGCTTCCTCTCGATCTTGCCTTGCAATTTGGTACTTGGCGAGCCACGTCTCCATGGAGGCATGGTGCAACATACAAAAGCGATTCACCTTCTCTTCCATTGAGGCATCCATTCTTTTTTCTACCCCATTTCCAACCACCACATCTCCAGTCAGCCTGTCATCGTCCTTGAGCGTCCATAGCATTTCATTGTCTGGTTCCACCGTTGGTAGCCATTGTGAGATATGCACTAATGCCTCTGACACCAACCAACCCTCCGCCATGCTACCTTCCGGACAAGCTCGTTGTCGCACAAAGCCTTTCAGGGTTTTCATGAAGCGCTCCAGGAAGAATATCCATCGCGTATGGACAGGTCCGGCAATCTCCACTTCGTCCACAAGATGCACAAGAAGGTGAACTTGTATCGTGAGCATGCTAGTGGGCAGGTATTTCTCAAAGAGACAGACCGTCTCAACTGCTCCCCGCCTTGCGGATTCAATAGAGGACGTCTTAATCTCTTTCTGTGAGATCCATTGCACCAAAGTCGACAGCTTGTAAATGGCCCCGCGAATTTCTGGAGTTAGGCATCCCGCGATCGCGATCGGTAGGACAAACTGCCACAAATGAGAAAGCATTAAGAATAATGGTCACTTTTCAAATTTCAAAATGTCCACGCTAATTAAAATCCATTCTGTTCACAAACCTGACATATCTTATGCCAATCATGGGATTTTAGCCCAGACATTTGGTCATCTTTAGAAAATGCGGACCTGAGAGAACGCATCATACCCGTCGGAGTGCGGATAGACTTGATTACTTGCTTCACAATGCTCTCTTCTTTGGTAGACAAAACCCAGGGAGCGCGAGGAAGCTGCACTCCCCCTTCAGCACTCGACTGCGGCCAAAGCGCCTCCATCTTACCTACCTCCTTTAAATCCATTCGTGACCCTATAGTGTCTCTCTTTCCTGTGATGTGGTCCCATAGCAAGCTGCCCACATTTTTGAAAATATGCATGGGATCCAACAAGTGGTTGACCTGTAAGTGGGTCCAATATGGCAACTCGTAGAAAACTGAGAACCGTCGCATTCCATTTGGATGTGATTCCGGGTTTACCATTTTCAGCTCGTACCAGCTTGCAGCGTTCATACGTGCTGGAGGTCGTCCAAGAAAACCTTCCCTGAGTTCATGATCCTCCGGCAAGAAAGTGGCGTGTCCTTGATATACCATCTTCTTCATGGTTCGTGACCTTCGGGAGTCTAACTGTGGCCCACACAATGGACATGCATGATAACCTGAGGTAACGAGACCAGCAAGGCGATCCATGACCTAGTGAATACTTGATTGAATGAAATAAAATATAGATATTACCGGCGTGAACAAAGGTCTGCTCACCTGAGCACTCTCCCAATCCCGGAAAGTCATGCATCGTCCACATGAGAATGGCTCGAATGTTGGCTGACCGCCGACCATCGCGCCTGCTCATATCTTGCACCGTGACCCCCTCCTCCCACAAAATCTTAAGCTCATCGACTAATGGACGAAGATACACGTCCATATTTTTTACTTTGTAGCGGCCCGGGACGAGCAAGCTAAGGATGAGATGTCCTTTCTTCGTAGAAAGCCATGGAGGAATGTTGTAGTTGACAAGCACTATAGGCCACACACTGTAAGAAGTCGAGCGCAGACCGAATGGGTTCACACCATCCATGGCGAGACCGAGCCGAAGATTCCTTGGCTCTCGCGCAAAGCCTGGGAAGGTAGAGTCAATGTGGCTCCATGCGCGCGAATCTGCTGATATTCGTTGCACTCCATCCGTAGACCTATTCTGCACATGCCACGTTGTCAAGCTTGCCATGGCAGACGTGTGAAACATGTGGTTTATGCGGGGGATGAGCGGAAAGTGTCTGAGAACTTTTTGAGGGATGGTCTGCCCTTGCAAGTCCTGTCGATACCTGTGAGCACCACACTTTGGACATGTCTCCATAGTCTCGTATTCATCTCGAAACAATATGCAATCGTTGATACATGCATGGATGTTATTGTAGTCCATGCCAAGCTTCCGTAAAACATGTCGTGCATCATCACGAGACTCAGGCATGGTGTTTGCAGGTGGCAATATATGATATTTCAATAACCTGAAAAAATCATAAAACACCTTAAAAAATCCATCCATATTTACAATAATACTGTTTTTTAAAAAAACAATGAAGTCTATATGCAAGGTACCTGAATAACTCAGTCACACTCGTATCGCTCCAACCGTATTTTGCTTGCACACTTAAGAGTGCAAGCAATGTCTTCAACCGAGATACTCGGCACCCATCATATAATGGTATGGATGCTTCCTCTCTAAGCGGGTCAGATGTCTCAACATCCATGGGAATCAATGCATCGATCATTGCCTCCATCTCAGGCTCCAAGATTGTAGGCAAGTCGGGAAGGTTGTCTGTCTCCTCTGGCATTGACGATATAGATGGGCCTTGCGAGTGGTCTATTGGCTCCTGCCATCCATCCATCGCACGTCCACGAACTCTTCTAATTGGCCGCAAAGGGTGCACTCCCCCTTGGGTCGAGACATCACCCCCCTGGACACAAAATTTGCCAACAATACCCAATCTTATTGTGTATGGTTTTCAATTAGCTTGAGAGTACAATGCATGAAAAATGCTAACTTGAAAATACCGTTTGCTGAAAATCTGCAATCGCCTGATCAATAATCTCAGGTTGAAACTCGCCAAATCATCGTACGTGTTCTATAGACAATCGGCGTTTTCGTCTAATTGCCAACTTGCATTGAGAGCAAGGACATGGGACACGCTGATTAAGATACGACTCGCGGTCTTGAACAATAGGACCTTCTTCGTTTGCCATCTTATCTACATTACAGCAAACGAGGCTTAAATGGATAGCTTTTTGGAGATGTACGTCAACTTGCAAGTTGACCATAAACCTTGCATTGTATATAGTAGTCGAGAGATTTTCCGATGTTATATCTCGGCCTTGTATCATGCTCAACGATTTGTTTGTCCCGGTAGATAATTTTTTGTTATATCTCGGCTTTGAGTATAAGTAATCCATTTTAAAATTAATGCGCGCCATCTATGAAATTTTACAACTATAGTAATAAAATTTATTTCAATCAATTCTACTCATAGTCATAAGACCTGAGAGAAATTATCCTATACTCAATTTAAGGGATCTCCACTTCTATAACAATAATTTTGGGTTAATTTTGATGAAGTACGTGGCCGTATGCAAAGCACATTGCATACCATTATCGATACGTATATTATCTTAAATTTCATTCCCTTCCCTCTCCCTCTCCCTCTCCCTCTCTTCCTCTCTTTCTCTCACCCTCTCCCTCACCCTCTCGTTCTCTTTCTCTCCCTCTCTCATTTCCTCCCTCCTCCTCCCTCTCCCTCTCCCTCCCTCTTTCTCCCTCTTTCTCCCTCTTTCTCCCTCTCCCTCTCCCTCGCTCCCTCGCTCCCTCTCTCATTTCCTTCCCCTCCCCCTCCCTCTCCCTCTTCCTCTCCCTCTCCCTCTCTTTCTCTTTTTCTCCCTCTCCCTCTCTATCTCTCTTTCTCTCTCATTTCCTAAACAAGCAAAAAATAAAGTGATTTAAACATCCTCCAAGCAAAAGGGAGAGGGAGAGATACAATGCACTCTCCCTCTCTTTCTCTTTCTATCCCTCTCTCATTTCCTTCCCCTTCCTCTCCCTCTCACTCTCTTTCTCTCTCATTTCCTCTCCTAAACAAGCAAAAAATAAAGTGATTCAAACATTAAACAAGCAAAAGGGAGAGGGAGGGAGAGAGAGAATGCACTCTCCCTCCTTCTCCCTCTCTTTCTCTTTCTCTCCCTCTCCTATTTCCTCCCCCTCCCTCTCCCTCTCCCTCTATTTCTCTTTCTCTTTCTTTCTCTTTCTTTCCCTTTCCCTCTCCCTCTCCCTCTCTTTCTCTCTTACTCTCTCGTTTCCTCTCCTAAACAAGCAAAGAAGAAAGTAATTTAAACATTAAACAAGCAAAAGGGAGAGAGAGAGAGAGAATGCACTCTCACTCTCTTTCTCTCCCTCTCCCTCTCTTTCTCTCCCTCTCTCTCCTTCTCTTTCTTTTCCTCTCCTAAATAAACAAAAGAGAACAATTTAAACCTTCAACAAGTAAAAGAAAGAGAGAGGGAGACTCACCAATGAGATATGGCGAGCTGGGCGGCTTCTCTTTGCAACGAGGGCTCCTCCTCTCCTTCGCGAACAACGACGGTGGCGGTGGCGGCGGCGGCGGCGGCGGCGGCAACAAGTCTCTTCCTCCTCTTCTCTCACAAAGCCTTGGCTCTCTCCCTCGCTCTCGCTCTCAAAAGGCGAAGAAAACAAAATGAAAACGGCGCTCTGGTTTCGGCCGCGCTTTTTTTCCCTGCGGCGTTGCTATTTGCGTCGCTATTTGCGTCGCATTTGCGACGCAAATAGCGACACATATAGCGACGCCAATAGCGACGCCGATAGCGACGCCGATAAACGCCGTCGCTAATCGGCGTCGCTATTGCCCCAGTCCCTTGTAGTGCATTCTTTTTTCTACCCCATTGCAACATACAAAAAACTACTACTACTACTACTACAATAAATAAGAAAACTACTATTACTACTACTAGTACTAGTACTACAATCACGACTACAACGACTACGACCACCACAACAACTCTCTCTCTCTACCACTACCAGTACCACTACCACTACCACTACCACTACCACTACAATAAACAAGAATAAAGGAAAACTCAACAATAACAATAACTACTACTACTACAATAACAACAACAACAACAAACAAGAAAACTAAACAACAATAAACAAGAAAAGAAACAAAACTACTACAACAACGACAACAAACAAGAAAACCACCACCACCACTACTACTACGACTACGACTATGATTACGACTACGACAAACCACTACCACTACAATAAACAATAAAAGAAAAAAAAACAATAACAACAATAACAACTACTACTACTACAGTAACAAAAAACAAGAAAAGAAGAAAAAACTACTACTACTACAACAACAACAAACAAGAAAACTAAACAACAATAAATAAGAAAAGAAAAAGTACTACTACTACTACTACAATAACAAACAAGAAAACTACTATTACTACTACTAGTACTACTACTACAATCACGACTACGATGACTATGACCACAACCAAGACTACTACAACAACAACAAACTAGAAGAGAAGAAATTAAACAACAACTATTACTATCACTACCACTACTACTACTACTACTACTACTACTACTACTACTACTACTACTACTACTACTACTACTACTACTACTACTACTACTACTACTACTACTACTACTACTACTACTACTACTACTACTACTACTACTACTACTACTACTACTACTACTACGACAACCACAAAAACAACAAACAAGAAAATAAGAAATCAATCTCCAACTACCACTACTGCTACCACTACCACTACCACTACCACTACCACAACAACAACAAATAATAAAAAAGAAAAGAAGAAACAAAACAACAACAATAACAACAACCTCTTCCTCCTTCTCTCTCTCCCTCCCTCTCCCTCTCCCTCTCTTTCTCTCTTTCCCTATTATGTGTAATGTTTTCTCCCTCTCTCTCTCGTTCCTTCTTTCCTTTTCTCTCTTCCTCCCCCTCCCTCTCCGTCTCTCATTTCTTCTCCCTCCCTCTCCCTCTCCCTCTCTTTCTCTCTTTCCCTATTATATTTAATGTTTTTTTCCTCTCTCTCTCTCATTCCTTCTTTCCTTTTCTCTCTTCCTCTCCCTCTCTCATTTCCTCTCCCTCCCTCTCTTTCTCTCTTTCCCTATTATGTTTAATATTTTCTCACTCTCTCTCTCGTTCCTTCTTTCCTTTTCTCTCATCCTCTCCCTCTCTCAATACACATGAATTTTAACAAAAATAAGTAAAAGAAAAAGAGAAAATACAAAAACAAAGAAAGAAGGAACAATGCACTCACCGTAAAGGCTCGAGGATGGATTCAGCAGCTCCTCTTCGCGACGGCGGCTCCTCTTCGCCCTCCGTACACTTCCTCCTCTTCTTCGCGAACGGCGGCGGCGGCAGTGAGAAACTTTCCTTCTCCCTCTTTATCTCTTTCTCTCCCTCTCCCTCTCCCTCTCGAATGCAAGATGGAGCTCCTCTCCCTTTTGCTCTCTCTTTCGTATACTCGCACAAAATAACGCGCTCGGGTTTCGGCCCACGTTTTTTCAACTGAGTACGCCGCTATTTTGCATCGAAAAGTGTCGTCGCTATACCTCCATATCCTTGTAGTGAATTGAATAGATTACTTACAGCATTTCCATATGCACTATTATATCCGTGGTCATCCAGCTTTCAAAATTTTACAAGATAGGAAAATACTCACATAATTTTTTGAGGAGGCTAAGTCACAAGAGAGCCAGTTTTCCCCCGAGATAGAGACTGCTCAAGCTACAGAGCACTTAGGAGTGTTGGACATGGGCAAGATCCAAGAGAGAGAAGCAATGCAAGACATTGGGGGGACAATCCTGCTATAGTCAAAAAGAATGCTAGAAAACAATGAGAATCATCAGGTAGTGCGTGTTCCTTTTGTTCTTAGTGTTAAGTGGTTGCTATTGCTATGGCCTTTTTCAATTTTGATATGTTAGATTTGTAGCTTCTCGTTTGTGAAGACGAGTTCATTAAAAGAACCAGAGGAAGCAGGTCGGTAGGCGGTGCATCCTCATCTTCCTCCAATTTAAAAGAGACCAGAAAGGATTCTTGCTTGGCCCACTATGTGGGACGTTTCAATCATAAAAAGGTAACAGCTCATATGTACACATGTACATATACACAACTGAGAGACAAATATCTGTATATATATTATTTGGCAATGTTTCCTTACAAGCATCTTTTCTTTCTTATTTATTGACATATCATAATATTTCACAAGGATTTCTCTCAAGACTATGCGGTGCTACCTCTTTTTGCATTGAAGGTAGTTTCGAGGTATTTGGATGGCCATCCTATGGCAACCAATGTTTAGAAGGTGATATTGTTAGCAAAGCAATTCACTTTGTGAGTTTTTAGTATAGGATATGGATGCCATGCGCTTCGAATGCCATATTATTTGTCATATGTGGGTCAAGCTATTGCAGCGGGGATGACACAAGTTGAGGACCTGCATCCATATGGGAAGAGAAGATTTATGAGGAAAAAGAAAACAAGGCTATGCAGGGGTGCACTACTGCAACCTGATGAAGGCCCCTCCACGATGATGCTAATGCTAGAGGTGGAAGACGAGAATGACCGAGAGTGCTCCCCAAAGAGGATGAAGCCATCATCAAGTCCACCTTCTCCTAGCTCTGACTCTTGATTGACACCATAGCTATAATATGTATTGGTTTCCAAGATGTGCTGCTGAATATGTATGGTTGAATGATATAATGTAGAAACACTTTATTTTTTGATTGTTAAAGACATTTGGACAGTGTATTGTGTTCTATCTTCTTTGATATCTTGTGAATTTAAGAAAATATCTGAATTACATCATCTTTGTATTCCTTAGAGGCAAGCATTGTTGAACACACCAAAACAATAGCATTACCAACATAAAAGAAAAATGACACAAAGAACCAATTCTTAACAAAAGGGTTGTGTGTTATAAAACACCCATCCCTTAAGAAGGGTTGTGTGTTACAAGGTACATCTTGTTGTGTCAATTACATCATGTTGATTACACCATCTCTACACTCAAAAATACACCAAAACAATAATGCAACTAATTGTAGAGAGGAAATTAACATGAATGATCCATAAATTATCAAAGGCTTTGTGTGTTAAAAAAGATCCAGCATATAACAAAAGATGTGTTACAAAAGATCCCTTAACAGAAGGGTTGTGTGTTACAAGGTACATCTTGTAAGAGAAGCTCAGGTTACAAGGTTGTGTGTTACAAGAGTGGCTCAGGTTGGTAGTAGTAAGCTTTGGCTTGAACTCTGCCTTGAAGGTCCTTGCACATAATCCATGATTCCCTTCTTTTCAGTACATGCTTTCTATTGTGTACTAATTAGAAGTCTTCTGATAGCATATTGGGTGCCTCATCATTGATGTCTCTACAAAGCTCGACAAAAGCACATTCCTCTCTTATGCTTATAATGGTCAATAGAGATGAGGCCTCATCTACCACCTCAATGTCTATAACCTGGTTGGCTTGCAAGCTTGCAGCCTCCTGGTCCATTGGCACAAGCATTCCATTGATATAGTGCTCCCGACAATACCAAAATGATAGTATAAAAGTCTAGGTTGTGAGCATATACTTTGCCACAACTGTATCAATGATAATGCGACAGTGTACATGTCCCACCTGTTTCATGAACCATTGGCTCCACAGTATCTTTGCCAGTAATTCGTTGTCCATTTGCATGCAAACTAGATTTTCTTGGTAATGTTAACATCAAACTCTCGAAATAGTTCCACAAAAATGTTGACAATAGATAGCATGATCTTCACTGAATTCATTGGAATGGTAGCCCGTAATGATTGTTGCACATCTATGTATATCTTGCTTTGTGTGGACTCTACTCCAACGCAATCAGGCACTGGCCATGCCAATTTGTTCTTGTCTGCATCTAAAGGGAGTGCTTGGAGGTAACCGTTCATGTGAGACCAGTCTTGAAGTTGGTAAAAATGATCATAAAAGAGGAGGTCTTCATCTGCAAGGTTCCCTCCAGTCCTTCCCCCATACTATAACTGTCCAACATGTCCATGAAGCACATGGATGACTCCTACAATGCACTCAATGGGTTGTCACTCCTCATAGGATGAAGGATAAATGTTTGAAGCAGTGACACATGATATTCTCACATAGAATACAATAAATGTTTGAAGCAATGACAATAACAATACATAAAAACCAAGAGGGTAAGCCAAACCTACAGTTTGGCCTGTGAGGTGGAAGCCTTGTCTCATATCCAGGTGCCATTACAATCTGATGGTGCATGTAGACATGTTGCACGAGCACCTCCTTCACAATTGTTTTGCCTTGTAGAATTTTAAAGTCCACCACACGTCCCTTCCATGCCCATTTATAGACACTTCCCTCATGCTTGTGCTTTCCTCATCATGGTTGCATGAGCACTCAAGTTCCCTTAGAGATGAGAACTTCTGTCCATGTATTCCCATCAAGGGTAATGGGAACCAAGATAGAGAAGACAAAAGATGAAGGCCTACGAGGCAACGGAGTAGCATTGTTTGCGACCACTACAGAACATCGAGAACTTAGATGATGAGGGTGGGAAGCCATTAGAGATTGACAACAAAGAAAGAGTGCAGAGAGCTCTAGAAGGATGAGAAGGTCTCGATAGCTAGGAGAAGGTGTGGAGTTTTTGAAAAACCTCCCTCCCAAAAGCTCCCCAAACCTCCCTCCAGAATCTTTCCAAATCTTCTTCTTGTCCATAGATAGTGACATTTAGAGGGTATTCTCCTTAAATAAAAAAGTTTTTTGGCTATTTTTTGCTATTTTGTGAGTAATTTTTGAGAAAATCCAAACGTAGCGTTGGCCTCCATCCTATTGGATGTGCTACTCCTTCTCTCTCCTCTTATTTGCCCTCCTTTTGACCAGTAAAATTCTCTAATGTAAGTATAGTAGCAACTTGTGACAAGCAGATAATATGTATTGTTCTCCATCACTCCCTCTGCCTCTCCCTCTCCCTCTCTATCTCTCTCTGTCACTCTCATTTCTTCATCTCTACCTCTCACTCTCTTCCTCTCTCCTCCCTTTCTCACTTTTCCAACTCCCTGTCTTCTCCACACTTATCCTTAAGCTTGTGTTATGGATATTCAAGGTTGCTCTTAAGCTTATCTACTAATTGATCTATAAACTATTCACACAATTTGTACTTTTCAAGATTTTTTGTCATATAATTGTATAAATTTCTAATTTATACATTTAATCTTATATACTTGCATACATTGATAGAAGATAACTTCTTATATTAAATCTTTAAACAATATTTTCTTTGATATAATATAGCAATGAATTAAAAAAAGATATGTCACATACTTGATGTAAATCTGAAGAAGAGTCCAAAGTTGGATATCTTACATATGTACACAACCTCCCTCAAATATGAGATGATACATAGGCAATCAATACACCTTGGGTAACCAAAAAAACTAAGAAAAGAAGGAAAACACACACACACAAAATAAACATAACCTACATTGCCAAATGTCCCTCACTCTTTACTCTTGTAAGAGAAGAAACTTGCAAGAGACGCATCAAGAGATGATACTCTTGCAAGGTTAGAAGAGAGTTGCATTATTTAGTGTCACCTTGATTGCCTTAAACATAAGCCCATCTCCACTTGTAGTTGTGTCATATCAAACCTTGAAATAGTATTCTCACAATATCTTCTCAAAAACTAGAATTATCTCTTGGTGTATGTGTATCTTGTTGGGTGTTTTTCTCTTGTCATATACTATAGAAATTCAAAATATGCATCTCTCTCTCCTCTCTCTATCCTTTGCTCTCTCTCTCTTCTTTGCTCTACTCTATACTCTCTATAAGAGTAGAAAATACTATCAATGTGGAAAATTTGTTATAGGGGAGTTCAAAAAGCCTAACCACTAAGTTACTTTTAGTGCAAGAAGGGGCAGTTTATTAAGGTAGAAAAGTGTTTCTATGTCCTCTCTCTACTAACTTTTCTACTCTTCTCTTTTCTCTCTCCTCTCTATCCTCTATCCTCTATCCTCTTTGCATCTCTTTTCTCTCCTTTCTATTGTGTCTCTCTATCTCCACTACATTCTCTATCTCCTCTGCATTCCCTATCTTAACCCTTTACCTCCTTTCTCTACTCTCTACTCTTTTTTCTCTTTACTCTTTCTACTTTGTACTCTCTCTCTTCTAGTTGATATTAACCACTTTTTGGGCTAGTCTTGTGTGTTAGTTAGGATATTTGTGCCTAGGTAGGCAAGGCCTTATCAGTAGACCTCGTATTGGGGTTCCAATCCCCAAAGGTCATAGATTTAAAAAATTGTGTTACATTTGCCTAACAGATTTGAATTGATCATGTGCCCGAAATTCCAATTGTGAAAAGGTTTGCCTAACAAATTTTGTAATGTGCATCCACTCAAAGTTTCGATTATGAGGAAAGATCTCAAAAAGGTTACGTGACAGAATCTAGTCAAAGCATTTTACCCTACCTTTGACAGGGAATGGCCATATTATTCTAGAATACATATGCCCATTATCGGAGGGTTTTTAGTCAAAAGGTCGTATCCACTGGGGATCAAAGAGAGAAGAAAGTAGAGAATAGGAGATAGAAGAGAAGAAAAAGAATAAACAAGAGGTACATAAGATAAAGACAAAGCTCATTAATGAATCAAAGCACTATGTATTGATAGAACTTGAGAAGGTAAACAAAATCCTTGTTTGTGACTACTCAGAAGCAATCTCCAAGCATTAGATCTCATGGAGCTCCCTGGTAGACCAAAAATACGCACCAAATACTAGCTTCTTCTCTATTGCTCAGATCACAAATATGGAGCTCTCTTGTCTTCTCCCTATTCAGAGTGTTGTTTATTGCCTGAAAATTGTGAATTTGAAAACCCCTTCTTTTTGCATGAGATCTCCCAAAACTGGCTGAAAAGCCATTTGCTTTTTGCATGCCACCCTATTCTAGGAGTTTTCTACACTTTTTTAGTATATTTATAAAAAATAGCATCCAAAATATAAAAAATAGACTAAAATTGTCCAAAAATCTCATACTTTGGAACCATCCATACTATGTACACTAACACTAATGACTAATATGACATTGACTCTCTAGATTAATAAGAAAGCCAAATGATTATGCATGTCCACGTAGCGGCATAACATCCACTCCCTTTGAACTTGCACCTCTAGTATGTGCCACCAATGCACCACCATGGTTAAACACCCATAGCATCAACTTGTTGCTCATCATGCATATAAGAAGGCATCCCCCTAGATCATAAATCAAAATAGCTAGCATTTGCACAACTCTAACACCATACCAAGCATCCACTCAAGGGTCATTATGCCTTGGATGCACATCATATACTAGAGGTTGTTGAGTCTCCATATACATGCTATCAATACACCCATCAATAAATACATAGCAACATGCTTGCTTTTTCAAAGTCCAATGCATGGAAATCTGCTTATACTAACAATTGTGTACCACATCAAATATAAACTAAGCCTCACTTGCATCCAACACATGCTGACCATCACCAAAAATAGTGAAGCAGTCCATATCTTGAAGCATATTTGAATTGCCTATCAAGGCCTCTAACAAAGCATCCGAAAACATTCTCCATTTGTGGATCTTACATATTACATCCTCTAAAGGCATATCCTTGAGCTCATGAATTGTCTCCATAAATAATAAGTGTATACTACAAATCATGTGCATCCAACACTTCATCAATCTCCCTCTAAGTCCCTACATAAAGTAAAGCATGAGCTTCGTAAACCTCTTTAGATGCATTAAGGAACTATATATGCATGGGCTGACTCTTCCACTATAGGATATTCCACGGCATCTGTGACTGTCTCAATATTATATTGTAGCTTATATTCCAGATGTTTGCCCTTCCTTTACTCTCTTGCGTATTGTCTTGTTTCTACTCATGATCAACCTCTTCCATAACATACTCAAGAGGTGGTTGATTTATAGCTTTAGGCAGATCCTGGTGCACAGATTGGATATTGTATGCGTGCGTAGTGAGCGCCGGAAGGTCCCCAAGAACAAAAGAACTCTACTTTTGCAGCAAAAACAAGAGAGAAAGCTTGCACGACATGAAGCAAGAGACCAATTGGGTACAATCTCCCCCCATGCCTTGTGTGAACGCTCCACAAAGCATGTATTTGATATATTATTCATCTCCAAGCTCAAAAAATAGCCCAATTTACAATTAGCACGCTTTAGCTTTTGTGTTTGCTTTTGTCCCACTAAAGAATTAAAGCTATTGGGCGCCCAAGGGGTCGAGCGGTACCCAAATACAATGTCCAATACAAATTTTTAAATCGTGCGCCCATGCGCATACAAAAATAATAAATAAATGTCAAGTGCTTCAATAAATAAGCGCATCAAAATAAATATTGGTGCCACACCTAAGATGCATGCCCATCAAAAATGATAATAATTTGAATACATGCTATCACCCAGTGCTTCCCAACACCACCGTTGCCTGCTCTACACATCAACTGAAGCATTCACAATTGTTAGAAAAAAATAAAATTAAACCGACAAAAGTGAATACCTAGCAGTCTTCAACTACAAAATAAATAAATTAGTTAGAACTCAAAACTAACCTTAATTTATTACGAGTGCACATTCTAAAATCATAAACGTCTATTAATTTAAATATGTATTTTGTGAAATCACCCACTATGGAATCACCCACTTGTACATTAAATTAACAAGATGCCCGAGAAGGACAGGCATCCCCATTGACTTTTCGCACAAGGAATCCACCTTGTGTATGAGCCCCGATAATAAATCAAATTTTATGGAATCCACCGCAAAACCTCATGAAATCCACCATGGAATATGTCTCCTGGAATCATACCCCCGGGGTGGGATAACAATTGTCCTCAATTGCTATTAGCTCAATGTGGAGCCAACAGTGAGGGGTAAGCACTTAGGTCTCGAGCGTGCATCCATTTGGCCTCTTAAATAGGATGATTTTTAAACTTAACCAAATATCTAGAATATCTACGGCCAGTTCTAGTGGTCATAAAGTCAGTATCTAGAATAGCTTCAAGCTCAAGGATTTCAGATTCTTCTTCTAGCAAAGGAGGGTTTTCATAGACAGGGTGTACAGGTAATTGTCCTCTAAAAGGTCGTAATAAATTGATATGAAAAGTGTTGTGGATTTTCTAGTGTTGTGGTAATTCTAGTTTAAATGCATTGTCATTGATTTTGTGAATGATTTTGAAAGTCCATAAAATCTAGGGGCTAATTTTACAATAGGGTGTTTGTTAACACTTTGTAATCTTCGTTTTTCAATCCGTAACCAAACATAATCATCAACTTTGAAACTCATAGCTTTTCTTTTCTTGTTGGCTTGTTTTGTGTATGATTGCTGGGCTTTGGCAATCATATCTTTAACTTCATCAAAAATAGTAGCATGCATGTTAGCAATATCATCAGTAGCTTGAACTTTGTTTGACAATTATGTAACAAGTGTAGGTAATCTATATCCATAAATAATTTCAAATTGTGCTTTCTATGTAACTATATGTGGTGTGTTATTGTATGCAAACTGAAGTAAATGTAAATGTGTATCCCATGTTTGTGGTTTTGAAATTGTGTATGCACGCAAAAGATCTAAAATGGTACTGTTAGTAGCTTCTGTTTGCCCATTTATTTCAGGATGAAATGCAGATAAAAAATCAATCTTTGTTCTTAAGTTAGCAAACAAAGTAATCCAAAAATTATTGCAGAATCTAGAATCACGATTAGAAATAATAACTTTTGGAAAACCATGATTAGTGAAAACAGTTTTCAAGAACAATTGAGTAGCTTGAGATGCAGTTAATGTTTTCTTGCATGGAATGAAATATGCTTGTTTGCTAAACCTATCAACAATAGTCCAAATCATGTCATGATTAGCTTTAGTGTTAGGCAAACTAGTGATAAAATCCATTGAAATCTGTTCCCATGGTCGTTTTGGAATTGGTAAAGGCATTAATAAACCATATTGTTTACCATGGCATCTTTTAACTCTTTGACAAATTAAGCATTCTGATACAAAGTTAGATACATCAGATTCCATGTGTGGCCAATAAAAATCCTCAATCAGTGTACATAAAGTAGAAATAATTCCTCTATGGCCTTGGTATGGGAGACAATGAATTTCATGCAAAACAAATGATCGAAGTGAAACAGTTACACAATCTTTTTTCATAAAACATAAATCCATCAGTGTAAGACAATGAATCAATGGGAATCCGATTATTTGCAACTAGTTTATTCCAATGAGCTTGAAAAATAGGATCTTGATCATAAGTGTCTTTCATAGGGAGAAGAGAGTCAAAAGATATCACAGAAATATTATGAATAGTCGGTCTTCTACTTAAAGCATCGGCAACAACATTCTCTTTTCCGGGTTGATATTGTATGAGTGGATGAAAACTTTGAATAAAAGCAGCCCATTTAATGTGTCGGTCAGATATTTGTGGTTGACTAAGGAGATGTCTAATGCTTTGTTGGTCATTTTTTATCATGAATTCAGATCCCATTAAATAGTGTTTCCATTTACGTAAAGCTTGTACTACAGCTAGTAATTCCTTATCATAGGTAGAATACTTAAGTTCAGAGGGTTTAAGTTTGCAGCTAGAGTAGACTATGGGATGAGAATCTTCCATAAGGACTACTCCTATTCCAGATCCACTAGCATCAATAAGTACTAGGAAAAATATTCTATTGAAGTCGGGTAATTGCAATATAGGAGCATGAGTTAAAGCATGTTTCAATAAATCAAAGGACTTTTGTTGATTGTCAGACCAATGATACACAATGCTTTTCTTTAATAAATTTGTTAAAGGTAATGCAAGCAATGAAAAAATTCTTACAAATTTTCTATAAAAGCTAGCAAGAACTAAGAAAGAACATAATTCATGCACGTTTTTGGGTATCGGCCAATTCAAAATTGCTTCTATCTTTTTAGGGTCAACTTTAATACCTTCAAATGAAACAATATGTCCTAGATATTCAATTTGTGTTTGGAAAATTTCACTCTTTTCTGGATTGGCATATAATTGATTCTCTTTTAATAATTTAAAAACCAAAGATAAATGTTCATAATGCTCGTTCTCATTCTTACTGAAAACCAATATGTCATCAAAGAAAACAATGACACAATGTTGATGCTTCAAAAATATGGGATTCATCATACGACTGAATGTGGCTAGTGTATTATTTAAACCAAAAGGCATAACTAGGAATTCATAGTGTCCAAATTGTATTCTAAATGCAGTTTTGAATATATCAAATGTGTCCAATCTTACTTGATGGTATCTAGATTTAAGATCTATCTTGCTAAATATTGCAGATCCTTGTAGCTTGTCCATAAGATCATCTACCCTAGAAATTGGATATCTATTCTTAACAGTGATTTTATTTAGGACACGATAATCAATGCACATGTGATAGGTATTGTTTTTCTTCTTCACTAATAAGACAGGTGCACCAAATGGAGAACTACTAGGTCTAATGAGTCCTCGAAATAACAATTCTTCAATTTGGGCTTGAATTTCTTTATGTTCAATTTGATTATGTCTATATGGTGCTTTACATGGTGGTTGTGATCCAGGAATCAGGTCTATCTTGTGATCTTCGAGACGTATAGGTGGTAATCTAGGTGGTAAGTTAGCAGCAAAACAATCTTGAAATTGTGAAAGAAATTGTGCGTGCCTAGGATGCATCTGATTTTCTTTAGCTTCGATTTCATTCACCCATATTAAATAGGATTTGCTACTTTTCCATAATGCACGTTTAGCCTGAGTATGACTAAGCAATGGAAAATTGTTGAAAGTATGCATACCATGCAATGTGATTTGTTTCCCATTAGAATGAATTTTCATTGAATGCCTGGAATAATCTATATTAGGATTGGACTAATGACACCAAGGCATTCCTAAGATAATGTCACTAGACTGCAAAGGCACAACTAAGAAATTTCTACGTTCAATATAATCATCAATTTTAATTTCTAAGTCATGCACTTCTTATGTTCCATTGTATCTAGTGCTTAGGAATGCAGCCTTAATGCGATAATGTGTAGAAAGAGTCTGTAAATTCAATTCTTTGACCAATTTTGTAGAAATAAAGTCATGTGTACTCCCATCATCATGTAAAACAGTCCTTTCTTTACCATGCACAAGACATTTCATCGTTAATAAAGAATGGGGATTTGGCATACCTGGTAAAGTATCTGAAGTAGTGCCAATGTCGTCATCGTCTTCCGTGAAATCTGGCATTTCTTCATGTTCTTCATCTTCTGTTGCTCCCAAATAATTGATATGAATAGTTGGCTTTTTGGATTGACAATTGGCTGCTAGATGTCCAGGTTGATGATATTTGTAACAGACTATGGGTTTGGCTTTAGATACATTATTGGTAATAGCAGGAAGTTTAGGAATGTTGGGATTTGGCTGGAAAGATGGCCTAGGGTTTGGATTTGTGTTTGATGGTAAAGCAGGTGGTCATGTCCAAGATTTACGGAATGAAGATGGAAGGAAACGACTTTGATTGAATCTTCAAAAATTTGAATTGAATTGTTTTGAACCAAAGTTACCATTAGTTTGAAATTGTTGTGGTCGCTTCTCTCGTCCTCGAGTTTTGTCTTCAGTGTCATGGGCCAAAGAAATTGCATCTTCGAGAGTCGTTGGCTTGAACATGTTGACCTCCGCATAAAAATGTTCAAGTAAACCAGACATAAACTTGCGTTTATGGGTTACCTCAGGTACATCTTCAAGCATTCATAGTTGCAATAAAGCATTCCAAAAATGCTCGGTATATTGTGAAATAGGCTCATGATCCCTTTGTTGCAGAAGATCCCATTGTTTGATTGCTTTTTCGTGGAATTGGGGTGGAAGGAAATTCTGCAAAAATTTCTTTTGGAAAGTCTCCCAAGTAATATGACAATCAATGCTCTTACGGACAACAGTCCACCATAGGGATGCTCGGTCAACTAGATGATTAGTGACACACTTAATTTTGTCTTTCTTAGCATATTGTTCCTCATGGAAATAATCATCAAATTGACTGATAAAAGCAAGTACAGTCTTTCCATCGCGTGACCCATTGAAAGTATGAAATTTGAAATTACTTTTACTTATCTTTGTTTCTTTCTGAATAAATTGCGCTTCAAGTGTTGCATCGATCATACGTCATATAAGATCTTCAGATTGCGGTCCATCTTGGTCGGTGGTAGATCATTGCAGATTGGCCAATTGAGCTTGCAAGGTTTGACGTGCTCTTCGTTCCTCTTGAAGCTGCATCATAATCAAATCTAGTTTTTGCTCCATCGTTGGTTCAGGTAGGTCACCTTCAGCCATAAAATCTTCCATGGTTTGATCGGACATCCTGCAAAATTCCAAAAGACCTTAGACACTCAAAATCTCGTTAACGGGATGAGTGTAGCTCAAAACCGGGTTTACAATGATTATATATATATATATATATATATATATATGGCTTTTGTAGTATTTTTCCTTTGCAGATACGGAATTTGATATAACGGTCATCTTCCAAGAAAATAATATTGCGTGTATACTGCGTATTGTAAACTGTTTATTGGAAATCTGGTTCTCTCAGAATGCAGGCACGAACAGGGGCTTGCAGGGAGGTATAGAACCAATTCGGGTGTACTTCCATATGAAGCAAGCTATGGAAGACATTAAGAATTGGATTTTAAGCCTTAATAAGACTTAAAAGAGTCTTAAGCTTTAATTAAAAAGATTAACTAATCGTTTTGATGATGACCAGGAACGGTGGCAGCTTTTCGTGGACAGCGTCATCATTGAGTACATCCTCATGTAGCAAGTCGTCAAATTTTGAATAGCTTAAGCAAAGCTTAAGCTTTGTTAAGCTTAAAGCTTATTACTAATGAAGATTTTGCTTACTATATCTCTGAGAAAAAATGTCTTGTTGAAGGAGTTTCCCGCATGGTCCTCCGCCTGCAGGGGGTTCTTAACTGCCAGGAACATGGTGGTATTGACGGATTGTCACGAGGTTGACTGTAGAGCCCGTTCATTCCAGGAGCTCTGCCTTCGTGCGAGATGGTGAGTGATTGGAAGCTCCTGATCTCAGCTTCACTCTAATACCACTGGTGCACAGATCGAATGTTGTATGCGCGCGTAGTGAGCACCGGAAGATCCCCAAGAACAAAAGAACTTTATTTTTGCACAAAAAACAAGAGAGAAAGCTTGCACGACATGAAGCAAGAGACCAATTGGGTACAATCTCCCCCCATGCCTTATGTGAGCACTCCACAAAGTATGTATTTGATATATTATTCATCTCGAAGCTCCAAAAATAGCCCAATTTACAATTAGCACGCTTTAGCTTTTGTATTTGCTTTTTTTTCACTAAAGAATTAAAGCTATTGGGTGCCCAAAGAGTCGGGCGGTACCCAAATATAATGTCCAATATAAATATTTAAATCGTGCATCCATGCACATACAAATATAATAAATAAATATCAAGCGCTTCAATAAATAAGCGCGTCAAAATAAATATTGGCGACACGTCTAAGATGTGCGCCCATCAAAAATGATAATAATTTGAATACACGCTATCACCCAGTGCTTCCCAACACCACCGTTGCTTGCTTTACACATCAACTGAAGCATTCACAATTGTTAAAAAATAATAAAATTAAACTGACAAAAGCGAATACCTAGCAATCTTCAGCTACAAAATAAATAAATTGGTTAGAACTCAAACCTAACCTTAATTTATTACGAGTGTGCACTCTAAACTCATAAACATCTATTAATTTAAATATGTATTTTATGGAATCACCCACTTGCACATTAAATTAACAAGACGCCCGAAAAGGACAGGCGTCCCCATCAACTTTTTGCACAAGAAATCCACCTTGTGTACGAGCCTCGGCAATAAATAAAATTTTACGCAATCCACCGCAAAACCTCACGGAATCCACCATGGAATATGCTTCCTGGCATTAGATTCACACTTATTCTTGTCACTCTCAATACCATATTAGAGAATTTGGGAATCTCCCAAGTTCCACTTTCAAATAAGGAGTAAAGATTTGACCAAGTGGATAAATCTTAACCCCATATTTGAGAGTGGGATTTAGGAGGATCGCTTATATAGTATCTAGGGAAAATTCTAACTTCAAGTAAGGGGATAAGTTTTGACCATGTGCCCAAATATTAATCACATTAGGAATTCCCAAACTTTATGAAAAATCCCAAATTCTTGAATATGTGGTTTCTCTTAAATAGCCCTGCATTATCTTCATCTCTCTTCTCTTTCTCTTACACAAGTACATCCATGTTTTGCCCTTTTGCTAAATATACACCCACTGAATATGCATCTACCGCTGATTCACAACAAGTTATATCACGAATATTTTGCCCTACATGAGACATTTCACTATTAGTAGCCTTTCTCTTTTCAGTTGAATACAAAGCATGGGTCCATATTGCAGCCCTTGAACCAACAAATCACTTGACTAGGAATTCTATCCAATTTTAGACCAAAAGTATAAGCATGTGCACCTGCATAAGCATTTCAAATAGCCAAGTCTTCCAAAAACTTTTGCATAGCTTACTTTCCAAATTTCAAAGCAAGAGGCAATTCCATTTCTTGTGCATGGATATTGCCATCTTTCCAAAAGATGAGCTTTCATGCTAGGGCCTCCTAATAAGCAGCACAATCCTTCCTTTCATACTGCAAACTATCACACCACATACATATTTTCCCTAGTTTAGGAGCTATTTCTCGTCCCCTTTCCTCTTGTCCTATCTCATCCAATTTTGTGACCTTCAATTGAAGATCACGCATCCCTTTAACCAATTCATCTAATACATCTTCCCTAACAGCGGGAACAACAGCAGGTGCAGCTATAGGGTTAGCCATAGAAGTGGATGACTTACTAGATACATTAACTATTTTACCCGTGACAGTGGGCAAGCTAAATATATGAAATCTCTCTCTCCTTTTATGCTTTTTCAACAGTGCAGTAACATCTTCCTTAACATACCTCCCCTTTTTTAGCCCTATCTCTGTAGTTTGATCCTCTAACAAATCATCAAGCTTCTCTTGAAGCTCGAGATTTGTTTCTTGTAGAAACAAATTAATTTTTTGACTTGCAAGAGCTTGCTATTTTGCAAGATCCAACTGCTCAAAAACTGACTTTCAAAATCTTGTAATAACTTTATCGCCACAAGACCCTTATTGGATTGTAGAACCAGCTCTTGGAAAGTCTTGCAGATAATCAAACTAGTATCTTCAATGTAAAATTCTTCCCTAAATGTCTTCTTGAAAACTATCTAATTAGCATCCTACATGTACAATTCAGAAACTCGGGCTTTCAATTTATGTACAGTGACCCATACAAAATACTGGCTCCATGCAACTTGAGCCACCTCAAACAACTCCATCTTTTGAGCATAGGTATGCAAATATGCAGATACATTCCTGCAATTAAACAACTTCATCTCACACTCTATTGCTACTTGCTGAGCATTCATAACAATAGTTTCTATTTGAGTAGAAGCCTACATCACCTATTGTTATTGTTGTACACCTACATAAGCATATTCATATTCTACACTAACTACTGTAAAGCATCACTAGAAATTGTATTTAAAGGTTCTTCCATCATGTCTTTCCTTCCAATGACCTTTCACGTTGGTTTCACCAATGTCGAAGGTGCTTTAGTCGAAAGGTCGTATCCATCATGAATCAAAGAGAGAAGGAAGTAGAGAATAGGAGATAGAAGAGAAGAAAAAGAATAGACAAGAGATACACAAGATAAAGACAAGCTCAATGAATCAAATCATTATGTATTGATAGAACTTGAGAAGATAAACAAAATCCTTGTCTAGGACTACTCGAAAGCAATCTCCAAGCATTAGATCTCTTGGAGATCCCTAGTAGACAAAAAAAACACATTAAATACTAGCTTCTTCTATGCTATTCAAACGGTAAATCTGATAGTTTTGTTTGCTTGGAAAGGGGGGTAAAAATCCAAGACACCTACTCAAGATTTTCTCGGATTTCTCTTTCTTCTTCCCAATTCTGGGAGTGTTGTTTGCTACCTAAAAACTCCAATTGTGCGCTGCACAATTTTGAAAGCTCCTCTTTTTGCATGAGATATCCCAACACTGACTGAAAAGTAACTTGCTTTTTGTATATAACCCTATTCTATAACTTGTCTACACCTTTTTAGGATATTTACAAGAAATAATATCCAAAATATCAAAATAGGCTAAATTTATCCAAAAATCTTGTATTTTTGAACCATCTATACTATGGACATTGACACTAATGACTAATATGGCATTAACTCTCTAGATCAATAAGAAATCCAGATGATGATGCACTCTAGTGTTTTTCATACTACATCCGCATAGTGGTATGACAGGAGGGGTTTTAGTCGAAAGGTCGTATCCACCAGGGATTAGAGAGAGAAGGAAGTAGAGAATAGGTGATAGAAGAGAAGAAAACAAATAGACAAGAGGTACATAAGATAAAGAAAAAGCTTAATGAATCAAAGTACTATGTATTAATAAAACCTGAGAAGATAAACAAAATCCTTGTTTGGGACTACTCGGAAGTAATCTCCAAGCATTAGATCTCCTAGAGCTCCCTAGTAGACCAAAAACACACACCAAACACTAGCTTCTTCTCTGCTACTGCTCAGATGGAAAATTTGATGGTTTTGTTGGCTCCGAAAGGGGGTAGAACTCCAGAACACCTGGTCAGGATTTTCTAGGATTGTTATTTCTTCTTCTTCCCAATTCGTAGTGTTTTTTGCTGCCTAAAAATTACCATCATGCCCCGCGTGATTTTGAAAGTCCCTCTTTTTGCATGAGATCTTCCAAAACTGGCGTAAAAGCAACTTGCTTTTTGTATATCACCCTATTCTATAAGTTTTCTATACCTTTTTAGGATATTTACAAGAAATAATATTCACAATATTAAAAATAGGCTAAAACTATCTAAAAATCTCATATTTTTGAACCATCTATACTATGGACATTTACATTAATGACTAATATGGAATACACTCTCTAGATCAAGAAAGTCAGATGATGATTCACTCCAAGGTTTTTCACACTGTGTCCGTGTAGTGACACGACATCCAAACAATAAGAAATTGGACTTCCATTTTTGCTTCTAACTCCTACATAAGTAGAACCATCATCAAGCACCTTTGTTTCCATACTCACTCGTGTAATATAGGGCTGTCCCAAAATCACTGCATATGAGGAACTATCTTGCACAAAGAAGTGTTGCTCCTTGTACATCACCAATTGTCACTTTTACATTAGGACATGCAACATAGAGCTCCCCTGAAGAATTATTTGTAGCCCTCATATGCCAATCATGATCAGTGTCCATAGGCCATGCACCATTCTCATACAATCCCCTGAAGAATTATTTGTAGCCCTCATATGCTAACCATGATCAGTGTCCATAGGCCATGCACCATTGTCATAAAATCCACACTCAATCACATTAATCTTAGACCCATGGTCAAGCAAAGCAAAACAAGGAGTTTCACGCTCCCCTATTTTCACTACCTTTTCAGTGGTAGCCCTTGCCCAGTGATTTCTTATGTAATGACTCCAAGGAATAAATCCTAGAGTCTCTTCCCCATATTGTTGCATCTACCTTACTCCACCATGCATATTGCTATAAGTCAATGCATTTTCAGCCACTTTCTTCTCTTTTTCACATGCTCTTCCCACTTATTAGTAGCATACTACATAGATAAACCAGTACTTACATCATGCTCATATTCAGCCCGAATGCCCAACAAACCAAATTCCTCTTCAAATTGCAGCCATTCACTGGTGGTATCACAAAGAAACTAACACTTCCTCTTGATTATGTCAATGATTTCATCATGAAATTTCCACTTGGCCACACACAAGAATGAGCTTCTTTATTCACTTTTTTCCTTTTTATACATAACCCTAATCCCCTTTGGGCACCCATCCCTTTTTTACATGCCCAGCCATTTATGCCTAGGTCATATTTTTCTATTCCCTTCCTTTTTGCATTGTGCCTTCATCCATGTCTGTCTATATTTACAAATTTCATAGGAGGGAGTCTAATGCTCTTTTCCAAAGATTGAGAGTGCACTTTTATATTTAAAATGTGCCTTTTCTCTTTTGCGCTTGCCCTGAACTTTTAAGATTTCCCTTGCACTTTTGGCCTTTTTTCCTCCTATTTCTTTAGTCGAGCCACCTTTTTTCACTTTGCCCTACATCTTTTTAATATTCTTTTTTCTTTCTTTGCACTGAGTTAACATTACCCCCCTCCTAGTTGATTGCCAATCCCATGGCACTTTCTCGCACTTGTTGATGAGGGCTCCAGTGGTGGAAAGGTTGCCATGTGGGTCAATGATAGGACTTCATGGAGATTGGCCATGAAGAAGAAGCACCAAAAAATGGATGTGAGGTTGTGGAGGGCAAGAGTAGATTTAGTGGGTGACGGGGGCCTCCAAATTCAATGGTGGATCATGGATTGTCGAATGTACTTGAAAAGGAAAAGAAAGTGCACTACGTGGGGGATATGCCAACCTTACCGTGTAGTGCAGGATGTCTCTGCCAATGAAACTAGGAGTTGGCTCAAACCTATAGGAAGCCTGTGGTGTCGTCCCACACTTGACGACCTAGTTTGTGTACAACAGGGGAGGTCTTGTGGGCATGACATAGGGAGACAGACCAGAGTGCAAACTCCCTAGGTTTTTCCTACTCTTGATGTGCCCTAAGTGTGAAGTGGGGGGACAAGAAGGTCTAGGGGGTTAGTCATAGAGTTTGAGGCCACTAATGCATCTAACTTAAAAACCCCTAGGTGTAGTGTTTGTGGCACTCTAATATTACATGGGAAAACTCTTTGTTTCTTTCCTTTTTCTCTGTGTGGATTATTTCCCTGATTTCTCTTTTCTTTTCTTTTTCTTTTTTTTGAGATACATTGGGAGAGGGAGCATGCTAGACATCATCCTAATGCTCTTCAGTACTTACATTTTGAGGAGGCCTAAGAGATTTGCCAAGGAATGCATGGATTGGAATGTAGCCCTTTGCTCTTCACTATACTTGTGGCCACAAAGGGGGCTTGGTTCCTGACTCGTTCTTTCTCTTGTTGATTTGATTCAAAATTAGACCCTTCTTCCTGGACCAGCTCTAGTGGCTCCTGTTGAGGTGGTTGCATTTGCTATTATGGCTCTCCAAGCCCTAGCAAGGAGAGTTCCTGTGTGTAGTTAAGTCTGTTGAGATTAGGTGAGCATGTTGCTCCTCTACTCTCAATCCAGTGCTAGGCTTGGGTGCCCTGGCATGGACTCCATGTTGTAGTATCCTCCTTGTTAGCTCTAGTTTTCTTTTTAGTTTTTCCAATTTCTCTTCTCGTCTCGGATACGTGAGTGACATTCAATGTTGTGCTCAAGAATGCACATTGTTGCTCCATCATTCCTATCTCGATAGCTGCAGCTTTGCTTTCTGCTAGGAGGCATTTACTCTCGAAATGGGCCAACTTGTAGGCTAAATATTTGATTCTATTTTTGGTAGAGCAATCTCTTCATGCTCCTATTTGTTGAAACATGGATCTAGGACATGGCAATGCGGAAGCTATGGAGGTTGAAAGATGAAGACCAAACTCATGAAGACAGAGACACAGACAAGATTAACTATCACACAAGTGAATGAGGTTCCAAGATTGAGACTTGGACTCATAAACACAATCTTATGTGTGGACAATAACATAGACACTTTATTGAAAAGAAAAGAGTACTTTCATATGGTTGAAAAAATAAAGCAAGTACAATGCTTTATAGGAAAGTTTGGGCAACACATCCTCCTATTGTGCTTATGGGATTCTTATCATGATCCCTCACTGCTCCATCCAAAGAGACAAAAGTGGGTGTGATTGCAAGCATCTCAACACCCCTCCTCAATCACAACCAGAAATACAAAGTGTGTAGAGGATTTATTGACCACCTAAAAAGTGTGGGCACACCACAAACTTGGTAAACTTCATAGGCTGTCGCAGAAAAGGCTAAGTGTGGATACCAAAGACATGGTAGACATCCAGAGGCTATAATAGAGGCCTCACAAAGTGTATAGAGACTGTAGTACAAGGTTTACATGAGGAGTTTACAAGCTTATGCTAGAAGCATTAGGGCTCGGCAATACAAGGCTAAAAAAGTCTATCATAATAGAAGGACTGATGAGGTTTGTCCTTCTCCTAGTGGTCTTTTTCTTCTTTTGCTCCATGGTCTTCTTCTTCTTTAACAGTAACTAGATAGGCCTTTTGGGACCTCTTCCTAGCCATGACAAAACTTCTCAGTGTGTTCATTCCTTTTGTAGAAGTCACAAAATAGCTAGTCCTTTCTTCCTTTGTCCTATTACTGACATACAACATTTGTTCATCTTTAGAGGTACTTGATTCTTCCTTTGACTTTATTTCATTTTCCTCCTCTAGAAAAGAAGCTTTAATGTCAACAACGTAGGATTTGGGATGTGGAATAAGGTGGTTGAAACATTATCATAATCAAAAGGCAAGCTTTTTAGAAAAACACCTATACAAATATCTTCATCCATTTTGAGATTTATCCTTGCAAGTTGGGTTAGGAGACTTTCCATGTAGTTCAGATGAGTTGCCAAGGATGTATTAGACTTCATATCAAGTCGAAAGTATTCAATTAGTAAACCATACTTTGAGGACTTGGATTGTGCACCAAACAATGTATCTAATCTATCCCAATTGTCATGAGACATGTCGCAAGCATCTACATGATAAATGTAGCTATCATCCAACTCCAATTTGATGATGGTATGTGCTTTCTCATCATTCTTTTGCCAAATAATTGCAAGAGACAGAAGTATTGTTTTGAACGGGCTGGCTCAACAGCAACTCTTGGTACTGTAGCCGTGGGAACGACGGTTCGGTACTCGTTGCATCCTACGGCTTCTTTTCTTGTCCAGTGGTATGGCCCATAGGTCCTTCTTCATCAAGATGAGTTTGATACAAGTTTGCAAGGTGTGAAACCCAACTCCTTTGAAGCAAGTGATTGGAGAGTCTTTTCCCATATTGGATGGCTAGAGCAGCAACAAATCAGCACAAAAAATTCTAAAATCAGCAAAAGTCACTAAATGAGTGTCAATAGACACTATGCTTGCATCTTCTTGGATCTTCCAAAAACTTCAAGATCTTCCAAATCAAAATAGCCAAAATTTTCCCTCCTTGATTTGATGCTAGAAACTTCAGACTTAGTGAGATGGAACTTAAGTTGACTAGAACAGTGAGAAACTTAAGTGAAAAAAAGAGCTTGAAATGAAATGGCTATGGAGTCTTCATTAGGGTTTCTGTGCTGGCCTGGTTTTCTGTTCACTGTGCATTGTAGACTTGATCATTTTCCAAAGTTTTTATATGGGTAGAAAGCATATGGCATGGGCTTTCAAAGCCCCATGGTGGCGGCCCAGATCGCAGCACGTAGGAGGTGCAAGGATGATACAAACAGGCTATGCCTATTTAGAGAACACGACAGTGAATTCCTAAAATGTTGGAGCTATGGTTGGCCAATGTCAGGTTGTGACACGACAAGGAACTATGATGCCAGGAGTAGACAAACATTTTCTCATAAGAGAGCTTGTGAAAATATTGCTTTGATGGAGAGATTCAACTCCTCCAAGTGAGCAAGGTCCTATCTGGCTATGGCAGCCATTGAAGCTTCATTGAAGGTAGAGTGAACATTGGAACCATGAAATGAACTGAGGTCAAGAGAAGCTGGAAGAGCAAAGAGAAGAGCTGGGTTGAGCTAAGCCATGCCCAACTAGGCTTTGATACCATGTTGAAACATGGATCTAGGACATGGCAATGAGGAAGCTATGGAGGTTGAAAGATGAAGACCAAACTCATGAAGACATAGACACAGACAAGACTAACTGTCACACAAGTGAATTAGGTTCCAAGATTGAGACTTGGACTCATAAACAAAATCTTGTGTGTGGAAAATGACATAGAAAATTTACTGAAAATAAAAGAGTACTTCCATATGATTGAAAAAGGAAGCAAGTAGAATGCTTTATATGAAAGTCTAGGTCGCACATCCGACTATTGTGCTTATGGGATTCTTGTCCTGAGCCCTCACTGCTCCATCCAAAGAGATGGAAGTGGGTGTGATTGCAAACATCTCAACACTATTGCCTTGGGTCATTCTTCCTTCTCTTCTTTCCTTTTTCTATGCTCTTCTTCTAATCTCTTCAATTCCTTCTCTAGCCTTTGTAGCTCTCTATTTTCCTTGGAGGTGGATCAAGTTCTTCTTATGACATCCTACTAGCAACATGTAGTTCTTCCTTAGTCAAGAGTTGATCTAAATATAGGGATAGGCCATGGCATGTTCCTCTAAAGGTCATTTGCACATGATAGCCAAGAATTTGAATGAGGTATGGGCCACATAGGTAGGGTTGTACTCAGTGGTTTTGATTGCACATCTCTACTCGACATTGATCATAATTTGATAGCCCTCTTGTTTCCATTGGAGATGCAGAGCATACCATTTTCATAGAAAGGAAGCTTCAAAGTCAGCTACCTTTGTCAGCTCTTCTAGCTCCTAGTTTGTTTGCAGAGAATTTGCTCCTGCTATTTGATGTGATCAACCACTGTTTGTGAGCTTGCTCTCGATAGATCTCATTGGCAATCAATTCCTCGTCTACCTCGAGAATCTTGATGAACAAGAATCTATATTCCTCCAAATGCTGGCAATGAGCATACTTTCATTGCTAATGTCTCATCAAGAAGGCCTAAGTCTAGCCATTCATAGCTCTTGGCTAGCTTGTGAATGTAGCATCCAATCATTTGATGTGGGTGACGAGGTCATCCCCCGTGTTCGTGGTGAGGTTTGAGGCCAAGGCAAGGATAGATCTATGCTTATAGGAGGGTTTGAGGCCTACAAGAGGTTGGGGTTTGGTTGGGACTGGATAACTTAGGAACTGATGCTTGTGCCGTGAATTAGTCAATAGTAGTAGGGCATTTAGTATCCACTTGTGCGTTGGGTTGGTCTTGGGGCTCAGATAATGCACTTCTTTCTGGTTGTGGAGCCATTGGGATGCTGGGAGTGTTAGGTTGATTTGGTTTAGGGCCAGTTGATATTGGTTTTGGTTGATAAACTCTTTGAGTTTCTATGGGTTTGGTGCTTTTTGGGTCAATTGGTTTCTCATTCGTTCTTAGCTTAGCGTTTTGTTGAGATGGACTACTAGAGGGCTTGGATTGAGGGGCATGGGTGTTGCTTGTAGTCTTGGATAACCAAATCTAGTTGTTTCCTTTGTAGTAGCCTTGAGTTTGCAATAGGTCTTTGGACACCCATCACGGCTTGACCATTCATCTATTTCCCTATCACCAGCTTTGTCTCTTAGGCCTAAGGCATGCTGTTCCATGGTTAGAGTTCATGTGGTTTGGCTTCTAGGTGGGTTGCGGTTGGCATTTGGGCACCCATTTGAGCTGTTGCTTAGTGGTCTTGGATGTGGCTCCATTAGGTGGTGGGAGGTTTGTCTTGGTAGGGTGGGACAAGTTACAACCCCCCTCCTTAGACCTTGCACTTGGTTCCTCTATTGGTGGCACTACAGGTTGCAATGGAGCTACGATGCCCTTGCTGAAAGCCATCACTGTCTGAACATTGCCAATGGTGAGATGAATGCACCATGAGTCACAGTCATCATTGTAGTGTGCTTGTTTCTTGAATGCACGTCCTAATAGCAATTCCTTACCAGCATCCTTGGTCTTAGACATCAGGTAGTAGAAGATCATAGGAAGGCTTTCAGTCTTGATAGAGATTGTTATTTTGCAATTTTCGAGTACTAAAGTAGGAGTGCTCCCCAAAATGGGTTGAGTTTAGTCTTAATAGGCTGTAGTTGGGACTGCATGACCAATGAGGGTCCAATGGTCGTGTGTAAGAATATCAAAGTTAGCGTCCTCATCAATAAGTAGGTCAAAGACATATGTCATGTGACCAATGGCCGATATGTGCAGGTACGCAAGTGTCACTTCTTCCTCATCCCCATCCTCTATCTCGGTGATAGTGGAAACTCTCATGTTTACAGGGGGTTCTAGCATTGGAGACTTGTGTGGTGGGTGCATTGGTGTTGGTCAATTTCTAGAGCTCTTGGCCATCATGCAGAGTGGCACTGATGGTGGGATTCTACTCTTTGATGATAGCTGAGATGATGTGGCTTTTTGGGACTCACCGGCTACCATGGCAACTTGCTTATAATCCTCCTCTTTATCTGAGAATGGAAGATTGATGGTGGTTAGCACATGCATCCAATCTTGCTCAACCTGGGGGCAAGGGATATACTTCATTAGTGGCCCATAAGAATTCTTAACCTATGAGTCTCCTTTCAACATAGTAGAGATGGCACGTAGGTCAACTGGTGTGGTCTTCCAGGTATCTATCTCGACTCTTGCAATCTCCGATTTGTTGCCTAAGAATATGAGACCATTACCCCAATCTTCTAACGCTCGTGCATTTTGCATCTAGGGTCAGCCTAGCAGGACATCATAGTCCACTCACTTCATGACTATGAAGTTCATTGAGAACTGGACTTTTTCTATCTACAAGGCCCAGTCCTTCAATACTCCAAATGGTGTGATCTTCATTCCATTAGAGCCAGCATGACATTAAATCATGTTATCTCTGCGGGTGGATTATCCCAAGCCTACAAGATTGCATGGCTAAGCACACTGACTCCATCTCCCATGTCTACTATTCCCTTGTAGCATCTCCTAATATATTGATAGGCAAGACTACATGCATCTCTGTGCCTTCCCAAAGGGCATTTATGTGCAAAGACTTAGGCACTGAGTTCAAGGTTAAGCTTGGTATGTGCATTAGTATGTTGTGGTCAAGTAAGTCAATCACTCCAAGCTTGTCATGTCGTTCTACCCATTGCTTCAACCCTGGCCATAGCATTCGGTTGTGCCTAAGCAGTTCTCCCAAAGGTAGAGTCTTTTGGGCTGATATCAATGTCATGAAAAAGTTGCCAACCACCTGCTTTTTATTATGTTCTACACTCTTTTGCCAATGATCTTAGGCAATCTACCCACCTATGGCCTCTAGGCTCTATCTATGGAGTGCTACGTGGGGTGCGGATGTGTCTCTTGATCTTAATCGAGTAGGCGATACTAGTGTACTCACGCTAGAGAGCTCATCGATCTCATCTTCTATGATGGGTTCTTCATACTTTAGGTTTTATTGGGCTTCTCTCACCCACTCCTTGACCTTATCAACCACCTCTAATTAGTGCCTCGAATCAAGATATTCTCCAGCCTTGCAATTCTCTTTTTTGATGTCTTAGAAGCAGATGTCTCTGTTTCTGCATCCGTGACTTGCTTCCCCTTTGGTAACATGGTGGCACTATCTGTCTTAAGTATAATAATTGTCTCACCCTTCTTTTTCCTTATTCTATGGTTTTTCTTCCCTATTCAAGCTGCATCAAGGTTGCTAAATCCAGTTAATGAAATATCGGCTTGCTTTGCATGTGTTCGAGTCATGACATTTAGAAGAATTGGTGTGGCTTAACCATCAAGTGTCTCAACTCCAAACAATACCAATGGTATGGATGGCATGATAGCTAGACTAGTGGAAGGTTTCTAACTATGGCACTTGGCGTATAAGTGTGTGATCCCACAATAGAGCATATCTAATCCACCTTGTCTCAATTAGCTTCCTCCCAGACTTCTACTTCTTCCCCTACCCAATGTCATCATTGGTACTGGTCTAAAATACATCAAGATGGGATTGCCCTATTTGTTGTATGACACATAATGGTTTACGTATGCTTCTTCCTCATTCGACTCCTTTACATAATGTATAGGAGCATCTCTTGGTGGATGGGTCACAATGGGTCCAAGTCGTCTAGGTATCCCTATGGGGTTGATATCCATCCTAGGAAAAACTGGCTTTGAATCATTGGGTGTTGGGAGAGCTAGTGGAGATTCCCTTTTGTAATGTGGCAATCTATTCCCTAGGTAGTAAGGCTATTTGTATGGTTGTGGGTATAGCAACTATCTCGATAATCGATAGTGCATTGTATCATGGCCAAACCTACCACAATTGGCACAGGGTCTAGATCTAAGATCCATGCACTCAGCTAGAAGGTGGTTTCCTCCGCAATGCATGCCTTGCACACGAAATCATGCGAGCCTTCTCATCATCTCTTGCAACCTAGCCAACTCTAGCTTCACGTGTGCCAACTTCTAACAGTGACACTCTTTCCCTTGTCTTGGGTGCTCTGATTAGATCTTCACCAATGGTCATAGCCCTTTCTGAGATTCTAGAGACAGTGTTGTCTCAATTTGTGGGTCTCGAGCTCCTCTCCTTGAATAGGCCATCCACTTGTATGGCTTCTTCAAAGAATCCTAGCTCAAGCACATCCCTTTGCAAGGTTGAGTTGCTCCACCAAGGCCTTGTAAAGCTCTTCACTTCAGATCCCACTTATGAACATGGTGGAGGCTGCTTGTTCACTAGGTTGCTTTGCGACTAGGATTCTCTTAAGAGACTTCGCATGTGGGTGACATAGTCTCGGATATCCTCCTTATCCTTCTGACTGACATTCATCAACTTGATGATGAGGTTGTCAGAGTATCTCGCCTCAAAAAATCTCTTGATGAAGACACTCTTGAGATTATTGAAATCATTGCGTTCGAGACTAGTATACCACATCCATCTTTTGTCTCCTAGGCCAAGTCCACAAGTTTCGGTGCATTGAGCAAGATCTATGAGGCTATTAGCCTTGGATATTTTCTCAAACTACTCCACAAAGCTATACGGGTCATTGTTGGATGGCTGATACTTATCGAATTGCTTAGCAACCAAAGGTATCTTAGTTTGGCTCCTAGAATTCGAGGTGATTCCTAGTTCTACTAGCAATAAAGCTGCTAGGGCTGCTCCACTCTCTTCTGCAACTGTGTTGTCTAAGATTCACTTGGTAAGAAGTTCGTCGCTCTGGCTTCTACTGCTCTCTCCCTCTCAGTGTGTTTGGTCCTGTTATATTTCGGTTGGCAAACGCTAAGACAGATTGGACTTCACTTATTTCTATGTCTTGTCTCACCTTTTCTGCTCTTTGCTCTTAGTGATAGGTGGCTATGCTTAGCATCACTTTCCTTTCCAACCTTCTCTCTTTCTCTACATTGGCTATGATGTCCTCGACTGGTCTACCATGATGCTCCATTTTGGTTTGCAGGTCATACTAAGTCATCAATTGATGGTGGATGTCAAAGTTTTCTGTTGGAAGCTCAGGGTTGAATGGTACGAGCATCTGTGAAGTGGATGAGATTGAGAGTTATTTAGATGCACGGTATGTTTCTGATTCAGAAGCGTGTTGGTGAATATATGACTATGCATTGCACAATGAGAAGCCCGATATACAGTGGTTGCAAGTACACTTGCCTGGTGAGAATTGTGTGGTGTTTCGGGATACAAACAATATATTAGATGTTATGTAAAATGAAGATGTACCACTCTTACAGAGTGGTTTGCATGCAATCATGTTCATCAAGAGGCTCGAGCTATTCGCTATCAAGACTTCCCAGTGTACTGGGTGTGGAATGCACAGCGAAAGGTGTGGACAAAGAGAAAGCATGGAAATACATGTGGTCAAATATACTTTGTGCCGCCTACATGTGGTGAGCGTTATTACTTGCAAATGCTCTTAACAGTGTCTCACGGATGTATGTCTTTTGAGGATTTGCGTACTGTTGGCAATGTGATGTACAATACTTTTAAGGAAGCTTGCATTGCAAAGGCCATGTTAGAGGGTGATGATGAGTGTGCAATGCGCTTGGGAGAAGCTGCCTCTGTGCAGATTGGTGCCCAATTACATGCTTTGTTTGCTACAATTTTGGTCTTTTGTGAGCTTGCTCAGCCTAGTCAACTTTGGCATAGGTTTATGGCACCAATGGTAGAGGAATTTTTGTATAAATTGCAGCTGGAGAAACATAGAGTTTATCTTTCTATGGAGGCAATGTTGAATGACGGACAAAGAGTTGCATATACTACAGTTATGGATGCTATTGGTGCAAACTCTAGGGATGTTTTTTTTTGGATGGTCCCGGTGGGTCTGGGAAAACATTTCTTTATAAGTGTTTGCTTGCTAGGATATGCAGTGATCGTCATATAGCATTGGCAATGGCATCATCTGGCATTGCTGCTTTGCTTCTATAGGGTGGTTGTACCGCTCACTCGAGGTTTAAAATTCCATTAGATCTAAGTAATTGATCCACCTGTAATATTCCTATTTAAAGCAATCTTGCTTAACTATTGAGACAGTCGAGTCTTATTTTTCGGGATGAGGCTCCCATGATGCATAGGTATGCATTTGAGGCAATTGATAGAACTTTAAGGGATATTATGAGTTGTGATAAACCATTTGGTGGAAAGGTCACTTTACTTGGAGGTGATTTTAGACAAATCCTTTCTATCGTGATGAAGGGCTCCTATGAAGATATTGTTAATGCGACACTATGTTACTCTCATTTATGGCAGTGTGTTAAGGTGCTAAGGTTGTCTAGGAATATGCGAATATCAACTGTTGGTGATGTAATCGATAATGGGTTTATTGGTTGGATTCAAGGGATAGGGGATGGAGTGGGTATTACAGAGAATTGTGATAAGTTACATATTCCATCTGGCATGGTATTAAGAGGACACTCTATTGAAACCTTGGTTGATAGTGTGTATAGTGAAGTATCCATTGTGACAAACTTTGGAGCATATTTCAACGAGTGTGCTATACTTGCAATGCAAAATACGGAGGTGGCCTCTTTGAATCATCATGCATTGCAATTAATGCATTGAGAGGCTATATAGTACTATAGTGCGGATTTGATTTCAGAGACACATGGTAGCTCATTTTTGTACTCTGTAGAGTATCTAAATACACTAGATCTTGGAGGTGGGTTTCCTCCACATCTATTGCTGCTAAAGATGAATGCACCTATTATTCTGCAAGTTAGGAACTTAAATCCAAGAAAAGGTTTATGTAATGGTACACGGTTGATATGTAAGGCATTCAATAGAAAGGTAATAGATGCTAAGATAATAATAGGAGCAAATGTAGGGGAACGAGTTTTCATTCCTAGGATCACTTTTATTCCTAGCACTTTGCAATTTCCATTTACTATGAGGCAGAGGCAGTTTCCTATTCGAGCGTTTGTTATGACCATCAATAAGTCGTAGGGCCAGACTTTATCTGTTGTTGGTCTTTACTTGAAGACACCGATATTGACACATGGACAATTGTATATTGCATTTTCACAGGTGAAATCCTCATGTGGTGTGAGAGTCTTGCTGGATGAAAATGGGAGCATTATGAATGTCACAACGAACATTGTATACAAGGATGTGCTTCAAAAGATGCAATAAGGTGCATTGCTTTTTTGCAAGGATGCATGGAAATATGTGTTTTTTTGGAGGGTACAATGGTATGCTTGCTTTTTTGCAAGGATGTATCCATTAAAATTTGATAGCTCCATAGTCATTGCTTGGCTCATATGTGAAATGGCCTTTATGCCACATTCAGTTGGTATATACTCTATAGTAACTAATTATTTCTCGAACCTGCAGTATGTTTAAGTGTCTACTCCACTTCTACATATGTCTACTCCATGTTGGGGCTATTATCCAGCTTCTAAGTATCAGAAGGAACTACAATGTATATTGTGTGCAGTAACAATGCATGATTATAAGAAGAGGGTCATTGAGTGTTTATACGATTATGTCAATATAGAGATTTTACTTCCATTTTTTATTGAGGTTGTGCATTGTGGATATACTCAATGTTTTTGAGTGCATATGGGTGAAGCTGAACAAGATAAGAGGTTTCAACGATCTCACATTGATAGAATACCAAGGGGGTGGCCGACGTATGAATTTAAAGACCTCGGTTGCTTTGTGATGCTACATCAAGCTATGACAATGCCTGCTGAGTGGTTTGCATGTATTAGGCCAGGTATTGTTATTCTAAAGTTAAGTAATCTTTGTCAATTATTAGATGTGTTTATGTTTACATTGTGGCTTTCTAAAATTTTAGGTGCAAGAAAGAGAGGAAAGACTGTCATGTCCCCTATAGCATCACCAAGGCGAGGAGTGGCAATGGGGCTTGCTTCACCTAACCATGTTGTGTTGGAGAGTTGAAAATTTCCCCGTGTTTCCTCGAAGAAAAGAAAGCTTTGTTTTGGTTAGTCTCCCTATGAAATTTTTGGTTTTTTTGTTCGCATTGGCGCAATCTCTAGAACAAACTTTGCTTTTAGGCTCTACTTCATCTATGTGTATTTTTAATACTGAGAGTTTTTTTGTAATGCTTGGATAGACTTAGACTTTGTAATTGTGACATCCAATGATAATATAGAGGTACTTCTAACTATTGCACAAAGCAAGTATGGATACAAGTTTACAAGTTTGGTGCATGGTCATTGCACATATATATATGAGTGTATGTACACCTACTTACAAATGTATTTTTATCCTTTTATACATACATATACGAGAGAGAGAGAAAGAGAGAGAGTGTGTGTGTGTGTGTGTGCATGTGTGCGTGTGTGTGTGTGTGTGTGTGAAAGGGGGGAGAGATGTAAAAAGGGTGAGAGATGGAGGGGTTGGGGGTAAAGGAGAGGGGTAAGAAAGGTGAGGGAGGGGGAGGGAGGGGGAGAGGTGAAAAAGGGGGCGGAAGGAAGACATAGAGGTTGTGGAGGGAGAAGAGAGATGAAAAGGGAGGTGGGAGGGATTGAGGAGGAGATATGCAAGAGAGAGAGAGAGAGAGAGAGAGAGAGAGAGAGAGAGAGAGAGAGAGAGAGAGAGAGAGAGAGAGAGAGAGAGAGAGAGAGAGAGATAAAGGTAACAAATATATGAGAGGAGTCACATAGAGAGAATGGGGGTGAAAAGGGGTAGAGAGAGAGAGAGGGAGAGGGAGAGAGCCAAAAAAAATAGTAAGAGAGATTCGAGATAGAGAGAATATAAAATATGTATTTCGTATGTCTTTTGTTTGTGGTCCAGTGCAATGTTATTTCTAATTGTAACATGCGAAGCAAGTATGGGTAAAGTTTACAGGTATGGTGCGTAATAAGAGGTGTTGTATACATATATGAGTCTCTATACACCTAAATGTAAGTACATGTCTATCCTTTTGTGAATGCATACGAGAGAGAGAGAGAGAGAGAGAGAGAGAGAGAGAGAGAGAGAGAGAGAGAGAGAGAGAGAGAGAGAGAGAGAGAGAGAGAGAGAGAGAGAGAGTAAAAATAGAGGGGAGAGATGCAAAAGTGGTGTGAGGGGTTTGCAAATAGAGGAGAGGGATAAATAAGGGGAGGAAGGGAGAGGTGGAAAGGAGGGGAGAGAGGAAGTGATGGGTATTGTAGAGAGACGAGAGAGATAAAAAAGGGAGAGGGAGAGAGAGGGGAGAAGGTCAATGAGAGAGAGAGAGTGGTAACAGATATGTGAAAAATTTCACAAAGACGAGAGATGTGAAAAGGGTGGGGAGAGAGAGAGATTGGCAATAAATAGTGAGATGGATTCAAAAAAGAGAGAAAATACTGAGCACGCATGTGACCTCTTATGCTCGAGGACACAAAAGAAGAATATGTGTTCATGATATGGTTGTGCAATTGTACAGATGTTACAACTATATAGATATTATAGTTGTGCAATGGAAGTGAATTATATGGTGTTTTTACACTCAAGGATGGCAATGTTACTATGCGATAGAGAAGCAAAGCTTCCGTGTGATGTTGCCCCACTGCTGTCGCAAAGCGGGATAGCGTTCATGCGCAAGGAACGCTAGCAAGGTTTTATAGAAGATGTGCCAAAACTAGATATAACAACAAGGAGACCAATATCAAGCTATCCACATGTTAACAAGCCTTGTTTGATCATCACTCGATTGAAGTGGTAAAGATTGACTATGAACTTAATTCAAGTATTGCTACTTTCACTTGAGGAACAATAAGGTTAGGTTGACCTAAATTTACCCTTGAGTCTTTCAAAATTCACGCTATTCAAACCATGCCAAACATTTTCAAACATGACATCATCTTTCCACTTAGATGCCTTCTCCTTCTTTGGATTGTCATTATCAACTTCACTTTGCATGGAAAATTAACATATAATCTTCTTTCTTCCAACTTTCAAGTTGCTTTATACTTCACATGTAACATAATCTAGAAAACAATGATTCAAATTGTTCTCTATGCTTTAAATCTAAATACATCATTTGTAAAGGTGCTAGTAGCAAAGTTATATGCACATTCATGAGGATAAAATGACTACTATTTTCTTTGTTGAATCTTCATTGTTTCATTGAAAGAACAATTCTATTATTATAGACACAAAATTTTCCACGGAATAACATTACAAAATTGATATGTCAAGCCATGCAAGATATTATCATGTAATGACAAGATACTATTAAAAATGTACAATTTGATGAGCTTCACAATACTCATAGTGACAAGGCTTAAGTAAGACAAATCTTAATGTGCATTGGGGATGTGTTCTCATGTGCCTTCCTCTTATATAGAAGAAATTGAATCCAATTCATGACAAAATGAAAAAGAACTTTTAGCATATCATGAATACAACCTTTGAGAGGGATGAGAACAAAAAAGGGCATGCATCACCTTTCTAGAAAAGAGCACATAAAGATTCAATCTCTTATAGTTATTGAGTGGCACAAACATATATTGAGAAAAGCATATCCTACGCAACAAAGAACATTCAAATGCATAACATAATTGCACTATGTCACCCAAATTTATTCTAGCAAATGTCTTCACATATCCTAGCCTCCTAAAAGATCCCCAACCATTTTGATGTAAATGGAAGGTAGTCTTTGGTTTCTACTAGTAGGGTCCAATACATGCCCTTGCATATAGATTACATGCAAATTACTTATTTAAAGCTTACACTAAGTTTGTGGAAAAGGTTGAGACTTGCTTCCATGTGAAAACCAATTCATGAATTCATTTGAAAGCTCCACCAACATCTTCTTCTTTGAGTTTTTGTAGTACCATTAGTTTGCATTACATGATCTAAAATGCCTTCACACAATTAGATAAAAATTTTAAGAAAACTTGATTAAATTTAAAAGGCATGTGAGGCTATAAGGTGTAGAATATGTGGATATACACTTGGAGTATCTAGTGGCTCACATGTAAAAATGGAACCACAAATTTCATAATGATATTATTTTCATTGCCTTAAGAAAATCTTATCACATATGCATTATCTCAATACTTTTTTATCCTTACCCAATACCTCCACCTCAAATGTTGAGGGCCAATGTTGAGATGTAGGGAGAGACGAGACACACCATGTGCACTCTCAAAGACTATTTCATATTTATCACAATCTACATATATATAAGTGATACCTAGTCTAGATAGGGTGAGCTATATATAGCTCCAACACCCCCACTCAAACAAAGGTCTCTAACTGCAGATGAAAAAAACATTGGGGAGTACAAGGGGAAAACCCAAGCTCCTATATACAAATGTACAACCATGATCAAGAAGGATTATTGTGTGCATGTATAGTGAATCAGTGCATGTGAAGTTAAAGTGAATCCATGCATGTGAAGTGAAACTGAATATGTATGTACAAAGACGACCAACAGATCTAAGGTGTATGTACATGTGTGAAGTGTATGGTGCTTACAAGGAGTATGTACAATGGCACTACAATGTCATAGTAGATTAATTCCCAAAGATTGAAGTTGAGACAACTCTAAGTTCTAAGTGCAGGCAAAGTGAAGTGTGCTTCATTGAGTCCTTTGGTGAATATTTCTACAATCATCTGATTGCTTGGACAATGTTCAATCATGATCGTGCCTTTCTTTACTTCATATTGAACATAATGATAATGCATTGCAATATGTTAAGACTTGTTATGTTGAACATAGCCTTTAACAATACTAATAGCACTTTGATTATCATATCAAAGTGGTGTGCTAGAGAGAGGAGGATGGCCAATATCTGATAGAACTTGTCAAAGCCATACTAACTCTCAAGCCACTAAAGATGTAGCTACATATTCAACTCTATAGTGGTGGAAACAACACTCTCCACAAATGATACTTCATATTTGTGATGGATCTCTTTTTATTATTGATTCTAATGCTATGGGAAACATGACATATTAGTCCCAAGGGTTATATAATTATCATTCTATTCCTGTCAAGAAATTGGTTTATCTTGTTGATGACACAACCTGTCAAGTCAAAGGTTTAGGTGAGACCTAGTCTAGATAGGGTGAGCTATATATAGCGCCAACAAAAATTCATGTGCCATCAAGGATATCTATCATGCAAACAAAGAGGTGAATCAAATAAGTAATTTTAATAACTAAGAACAATTATGGCCTACCTACAAAAAAATCATAAAAATGTATTTGTGTGCCAAAAAATTAGTCTCTCTTAGGCCGTATAAACAAAATTCAGAATATCTTATATCATTGCATCCGAGGTGAAATAGATCAAAGTTATAACATAAAGCTAAGACATGTAGGTTTACATGGTAATCTATTATTTTAAAAGTATCTTGAATCTTTATGTGAGAATGAAGTTAAGTTATAATTTTCAAAGAGAAATATGTAGTCTCTTAGAGAAAGTGGTAAAGATCTATCACACTTATGCACTTCCCATTAAAACTCATGCATTGTATTATTCGTAAGTATATTGGTATTTGTGCCAAAACATACAATATCTGCTTTTTTTCTTCCTCTTTTCACCATCTCGACCTGGGGCCATCTCGATTTGGGGTTAACACCCATATTCTTTATTCATATATATATATATATATATATATGAAAGTGCAATAAGGCTGTCATAACATTGTTGACAACACCTACATTGTGTGTGCTCTTCTCTCCCGCGTCTCCTGCATCCCTTTCAACTAGTATCAAAGCCACTCCTTTGCGAGCTCTTCTCGACATCTACACGAGGTATGAGATATTGTTCTCTCTCATTCATTTCAGTCCACACAGGTACATCAGGGTTTACAGGTTGGGGCAGCCATTGATGAGCTTCCCACTTGAAGCTTCCCCCCTTCAACTTGGCTTGTTGAGGCTTGGTTTGGAGGCTTCTATTGGCTTCCTTGAGCCCCCTTGTGGCTCCCTTGAGTCCCCCCCTTCATAAAAAACGTGATCAGCCCCCTTCCTTGTTGGCACTCTTTGGCACTTCAAAATGGCTTCATGAGAGCCCCCAGCACTTGGCATTTGATCTTGGCACTTGGCATTTGACTTGGCATTGATTTGTGGGCTGATTTGCTTCAGTACAGGACTATTCACAGACAGTTTACAGCAATACTACATTAGCATTTTATGTTTGGGACACATTGGCATTGACATTGGTTGCCCAATTGGTCCCGAATGCTCCCCGAATGATGTGGGAATGTACGCCTATCATGTGAGATGGTTTTGAAGCTGATCTTGCTCAGCTATTAACTGTTTTACATAGTCCATAGGCAGCCCAAAATAGGGCAGCCCCCTGTCATTACATTTTATGCTCATGCTACATGGCCATTTGATGCCCGATTATACCCAGTTGGTGTCTACATGTCTGAGAATGTATGACTATGAGTTGGCACTTGATTTGAGCTTGGTTTGAGCATTATTTTACTTAGTTTTGGACTATTATTTCATGCTGGAAACTTCAGGACTGAAGCTATTTATGCTACAACTAGGTTATGCCTATTGGTCAGGGGTGCTCCAAGCTACTTAGTATGATGTCATTATGTATTTAGACTATGCCACATGTCTTGTTTATGCTCCAGAATACTTTTGAGCTGAGATTAGAGCTCGATTTGGGTTTGATTGTCACTTCTTTGTAGCTAGCATTTCATCTATGACATGGTTTATGCCTAGGCTACCCAATACGGGTTATGATGACTTGGTGAATGCTTTATGCTTTGGCTGTGGATGGCAGTTGTTTGAGCTCCTCTCGACATTCATTTGAGTATTCTCTTGAGCAATCGGACATTGACTTGGGTTTTTCTGTTATGAATTGTCTTTTTCTGTTACGACCTTGGATGTTATATGGGATTTTATGCTCTAATTATGGATCTTGGCTATTACTTGGATGCACTTACAGGTATTGAGCAATGAACTACTCCCTTGTTTTGGTAGTTGCCTATTGAGCTGTGATTGCTCGTTTGCATTTGATATGCGGGATACTTACTGATGATCAATGGACTTGGATAGTGCTTGGGATTTACAGTTATGGCCGTCCTACTTCTCTGTTGTATGGCATCTATGCTATTTGGGTTGCTATTGCTTGTGTATGTCAGGGAGCAGTTGATCTTTATGGCCACCCATATATGCACATGGTCTGCTATGTATTTTACAAAGCCTCTTACCTGGATGCTTTTACACAGATATTGGGATTTTATTGGAGCTTGATTCTTGTAGGTTTATTTGCCACTTGCCGTTCTTGGCTGGACTATTGGAGGTAAAGGCGCCTCCACCTAGCCACCTGCGTATTACTACACTAAACCGCCACTGCACACTACAGGTGGTGGGTGCCCGTCACAGTCACTTATTCTTTATTCTTTTAGTGACAGTTTGAATAAAGGAAGGCCCGGCCACACATTGTGTTTGTTGGAGTTCCCATTTCTTGTCTCTCTCTTTCTTGCTCTTGCTCTCCCACCATAGCTCTCGCATGCAAGCTTCGATCCTTCTCACCTTTCAACTAGTATCAGAACAGGTTCTTCGCAAGCGCTTCTCGGCCTTCCCCGATATCTACATGAGGTATGAGAGCTTGCTTCTCACTCAGTTCTCAGCCATTCTTTGACATGAACACCAGGGTTTCATAAAGAGGCAGCCATAGCTTCCATCGTTGAAGCTTGTTCTCTTCACCTCTTGCTTGGACTTGTCCTAGGCTTGTGTAGGCCTATTGTAGGCCTTCATTGGGATTTTGCTTATCCCCTACCCACCCTAATTTGGCCTCTCAAATACAGCAGCATCCTCACTTTTTATTTACGCTTGTTTGCAAAATTGGCTCAAAAATCACTCTTTTTGTCATATCTCGGGCATTCGAAACCCGATTCATGCAAGGTAAAAGTCTAAGTTGGGGTTTTGGCATGCTCCGGATGCGATGGTGATATCGAATTTACCAAATTCTTATGGAAAAATATTCTGTAATAGATTTCAGGTCTGAGACAGCATGTATTTGTATGCCTATAGCTTATGTGATGCTTCTACTTATGTCTATTGATATTGGATCACTTGTGGATGTTATGCCTCTTATGTGAGACAAATTTGGAGCTAATTTAGCTCAGCCATTGACTATTTTGAACAGTCCCAGATCTGGCCAAAACAGGGCAGCAATTATCTTTTGAAGTCTATGCTTACCGGGATTGATCACTTGATGCATATTGATGCCCGGATGATGTCTATATGTATGGCGATGCTATGTTAATGGATTGCCATCATTTTGGTACTAATTTGAGGCCCGAAATACTCAGTCCAGAGCAGTGAATGTCTACTATAAACAGTTGGGCTGAAGCTATTCTACTCATGTATGCTTATGACTATGTGTTGAGAAATCAAATGATGTATGCCTAGAAGAGGCTTTGTATAAGAGAGATGAAAAAAGTTGTATGCTCCAGGAGAGATGTCCAAAATCCCATAAGCATAGAGAGGAAGAGTGGTACTATCCAAAAAAGCTATACAAGCATGTACTTGTCACTCATTTCAATGAAATGGTACTTTCATTTTGTGTCACTCAAGATTGTGTTTATGAGTCCAAGCTAATCCATCTTGGAACCTAATTCACTTGAGTTACAATCTTTCACCTTTACCATGTTCCATATCTATAATCTGCATCCTCCATAGCTAGCATAGCTCTGATACCATTAGTGATTGCCTTTGTGATCTCAGTCACCCTGATTGATGCTTTAGTCCTTTGCCTCCACTAATCTGCTTCGTGTGTCTGCGTGTGGGTGTTTTTGAGAAGAAGAAAGAAGAACTGTATTCTTTCCTACACCTTGTATATGTTGGCCTGTGGGAGTGACATGTAGTAAAAGAGATGGATCAGACGGGAGAGAAAAAACTGATGTGCCTTTTCTTCCTTTGTCTTTGTGTTCTCCCGCTTTCCTCTTCTTCCATTGGCAACTCTCGATCATCTTCAGACGATCTCTGCTTGCATTTCCACATAGACGACCTCAAACGACCTGCATAGCTAGGTCGTCAGATCTGTTGAAGGCTATGGACATCTTCACAGTCGTCAGATCTATTGAAGGCTGTGGACATATTCACGGCCTGGTACTAATCGAGTAATAGGAGATCGGGTGCTGTTGATAAGGCCGTTGTACTGAAGAATCTAGAAGATGAAGAAAGCGATGCAGTCTGACGGGATTGATCTTGGAAGATGAGACTGCGGGTTTGTGTCTCAATCACAGAAGAGAGCATGAAAAACAATAAGGGTTTGGTCTATTCAGTTTAAACTTTAACATTAAGATAAAAAATCAACCCTTCCTAAGCACCCCCTTTCACACTATATCTCTCTAACCAACGTAGCACAAGCCTAGTTCATGCACGTAGCCTTTGAATTCATTTGTGCAATCATAATAGTTCATACTCATAAGCACTCAAATACTCATAAAAGTGTTGTTGCTACCAAGACACTTTGTAATTTCCACATAAAAAATTATTTGCTTGCACAAAAGTCACAATTATCAAATCCCTTGTAAATCTCAATCTTCTTGTAAAAGGATAGACACTGCCCGAGAGTTCTCGTGGTAAGACCTCCTACTAAAGATGACTGAAGTGGAACATATAGCAAAATTTAATGGTGAAGGCTTCCATGCCTGGAAGGAGAAGACCATGTACCATCTTATGCGGAAAGACTTATGGGACTTGTTTGAAGATGATGCAGATAACAAGAAGGAAGATGATGAAGATGGGTTTGTTGAAGAAGACCAGTTCAAAACCAACAAATGGAAGAAGACGAATAACAAGGCACTAGGCATCATTGCCTGGGGACTAAGTGATGATGTGCTACATCATATATCTGGCATAAGAAATGCTAGAACCGCTTGGGAGGAACTTGACAGAATGTTTGGTACCCAAGCAAAGAACTCAAAGGTAAAACTACTCATGCAGTTTTATAAACTAGATATCAAAGACAGTGCTTCTATGACCATGCACATTAACAAGTTCAAGAGCCTAAAAACCTAGCTTGCAACTCTTAAGAAGAATATTGATGAAGATGAAGCAATAGCCGTACTACTTGCAAGCGTAAACAAGGATCCATATGAAAATCTTGTGTCTACTCTAAGTAATGTTCCAAGTCTCTCACTCAAAGATATTGAGCACTCACTGCTTGATGGAGAAAGCAAATTTAAAAGCAAAGATGTAAAAGAGACCAACTCAAGGGAAAACCTCTTATACACTAGAGGAGCTACTGGACCCAAGGGAAGAGGTCGAGGATTCAACACCGACAATAGGAATCGGATGACATGTCATTATTGTGGTAAAACTGGCCATATTGTCAGTGAATGCTTCCACAAGAAAAGAGCACAGCAGGTGCAGAATAACCACCACCAAAATCAATTCATGAATGAAGAAGAAGAAAAAGATACTTTCGCTACCATCAACAACTATGACAAACTGTTTTAAGGAATTTGTTCCCATAGTGGATATTGTAAAAACCCTACCAAGATGTAAAGTTTCAAGCCTTAACTTGACTAGGCTGCCAAAGAGCTAGTCTCTTGGTCCATGTTTACATGCAGGGGGGCAAAAGCCAGCAAGGGTAGAGACTCATCATTTGAGGGGGGGTGTTGAGAAATCAAATGATGTATGCCTAGAAGAGGCTTTGTATAAGAGAGATGACAAAAGCTATATGCTCCAGGAGAGATGTCCAAAATCCCATAAGCACAGAGAGGAAGAGTGGTTCTATCCAAAAAAGCTATATAAGCATGTACTTGACACTCATTTCAATGAAATGGTACTTTCATTTTGTGTGACTCAAGATTGTGTTTATGAGTCCAAGCTAATCCATCTTGGAACCTAATTCACTTGAGTTACAATCTTTCACCTCTACCATGTTCCATATCTATAATCTGCATCCTCCATAGAGCTAGCATAGCTCTAGATCCATGTTTCTCAACACTATGCTATTCGGGTCATGTCTTGGAGATGTACATTGATGTATTGACCATCGAGGATGGCATTGCTTCTTAATCATTGGTTGAGCTTGAGCTCTGCTTTCTATAGCATTTGGATATTTATCTTGGATGTATCTTGGCACTTATCAGTCTATGCTTGATCGCTTTGGACATGCACTTACTTGGGCTTGACATTCAATTGTCTGGAGTCTTTTTTGAAGATTTATTGGCTTGTCAGAGTTTATTTTGGGATATACTTGATGTCTATGGATATTACATATGGATGTCACACTGCCTCCATGTCCGAGATGTCTCATTGATGCTTGATCTTGGACACTTGTCACTGGTGCTTGTACATGCTTTTTTCGAGCTTTGTTGCTTGATATTTATGGCCTTTATGCTAGTGGGATCATCTTTGGATGCTTAACAGACATTGAGCAGGCGATCTATGCTATCTGAGCTTTTGAGACTATTTGGGATTTCTTACCCTTTGGATGATGCATGGTTCATATGTCTTGGTTCCTTCCAATGCTTATGAGCTGACTCTTTCACTTGGGTCCCTTTCCTTGTGAGCTGATACCTACTTATGTCAAGTCTTGGTAGTGGCAGGCACACTTTGTTCAATCGACTGGGGGTATGCCTACTCACTAGCAGATATTTCATAACATGTTTGGATGTTGGATTCATGCTTATCGACTGTCATATGTTTATCTTATGCTCGCATGATGCTCGTTATGGTCTTGGTAGTATATGATTGACATGGGATCCGCTTCTGACATAGTTAGCTCTTATTTACTAAAATTTGTCATTTATTACAGCAAGCTGAAATCTGCAGATTTTGAGCACTTCTCTGAGGGTAATGCTTACTATTTGATGTTATCTTGGTCATATTTGGTGGACACGTGCTTCTCTTGGTAAAATCCACTCTTTCAGCCAGTTTTAGTAGTGGTTTTAGTGTCTTTTCTGCTAATTACAACAACCTACAATTTTTCCTTTTTGCATTGATTTGGGATAGTATGGTTGGTCTTCTAAAAGACACAACTCTCTTTAACATTGCCAAGTTGGATGGTACCAACTATGGGTATTGGAAGTCCCAAATATGGTAGGTTTTGATGCAGAAGTTGTAGATTTAACCCTTGCATTTCAAGGGTGTCAAACATGAGGATATGGATGATGATGTTTGGATGGAAGTCGATGAGCTATGCAAGTCTACCATTATTTTGTCACTCTCAGAAGAGGTCCATCATAATGTTGTTGAAGATGAGAGTCAAAGTGCATGGGACTTATGGGAGAAAATTCATGAGCTTTATGCGCAGCAGAGTCTTGCGTCACAAATGTATTAGCTAAAGCAGTTAATGGACCTTCACATGGAGGGGTCATCCCTATCATCTCATTTCAGTCAGTTTCATGCTATCATGAAGAATCTGTTGTCATAGGGTATTGAGTTCAATGATAACTTGCACCCCTTATTTCTGCTTGGCACCCTTCTTGAATCATGGGATGTCTTTCGTACTGCCATATACATGAACAAGCTTGATGGGCTGAAAATCAAAGATGTTGAGAGTGCTTTATTGACTGAGAAAATCAACAGGAGAAACAATGATGCTTCCCGCACTTCACATGCATTCACAGTTAGAGGTGGCAGACATGGCAGGCATAATAATGATCATAAGCATAGGGACTCTCAGAACTCCAGGTCCAAGTCACGTGGTCACAGTAACTCCCGTGGACAGAAGTCTGATCTTACCTGTCATTATTGTGGGAAAGCAGGACATATTAGGCCGCAGTGCCATAAAATGCGCGATGATAAGCGCAAGGAAAAGGGAAAAGAAAAAGTGTAGAAAAAGTCTTCTGAGTGTAATATTGTACCTGCAAAGTCTAGTGTGAAGATAGAAGAGATTAATGTCATGCAGGCCACCGATTCAGATGATGATTACATACTTGCAACTTCTTTATGCGATGCCTTACAGACTTCTGAGATACATTCTATGTATGCGCAGTGCTGGCTCTTGGATTCGGGTGCGTCCTTTCATGTGACATCCTGTTGAGATTGGTTTCATACCTATCGTACCATGTCTAGTTTTGTGCGACTTGGTGATGACATGTCTCTTAACATTGTGGGCATTGGAGATGTTAGGCTGCAATTTCCTTCTAGCAGTTCTTTTGTTTTGCACCATGTACGACATGTGCATGCATTGACTCGCAGCCTTATGTCAACTAGACAGCTTGATGATGCAGGGTATTTTGTGTCTTTTGGAGACTCTGCATGGAAGATTATTCGTGGCAGGCTTGTACTCGCAAGAGGTGCCAAGTTTGGTAGCCTCTATCCCTTACTTGTATCAAGAGCTACATCGGATCATGTTTTGTATGTGGGTTCTATTCCCCATGTATCCCTTTGGCATGCTCGTTTGGGGCATATGTCTCTTAAAGGAATGAAAATGCTCCATGCTTTGCAATATCTTCCACTCTTTGACTCTTTGCATTTTGATTCTTGTGACCATTGTTTGTATGGCGCGGCAGACAGCTAGAAATATGCATAAAAAGTCTGGTAAGAAATGCATGGGTGAGCCCTTAGCTCTTGCGCACTCAGATGTATGTGGGCCCATGCCTTGTCAGTCACTTGGTGGAGCAAAGTACTTTGTTACTTTCATAGATGATTACTCACGTAAGGTTTGGGCTTATCCCATAAAGAGAAAATCTGATGTCTTAGACACATTTCAGTGTTGGCTTCCATTGGCAGAGAACCAGTCTGGGAAAATGCTAAAATAACTAAGATCAGATAATGGAGGTGAGTATGTATCACATGCTTTTCAATAGTTTTATGATGAGCGGGGTAATTAACGTCAGTTGACCGCCCCTTACACCCCACCCCAGAATGGTATGGCTGAATGCATGAATAGGACCATTCAGAAAAGGGTCTGTAGAATGCTTAGCCAGGCTGGCTTACCATGGCACTTTTGGGCTGAGGCAGTTACTACTGCAGTGCATCTCATTAACAAGTCGCCTAGTAGTGGCATTAACTTTGAGGTTGCAGAGGAGGTATGGGTAGGCAAACTCCCCTCTTATGATCATTTGTGTGTCTTTGGTTGTGAGGCATTATGCCATGTGCCCATGTACAAACCCAATAAGCTAGATCCTAAGAGTGTCAAATGCATTTTCATTGGATATGGAGATGCAAGAGAGATGGGTTACCGTCTATGGGATCCGCAAGCACGAAAAGTGATCCGCAACCATGATGTCATCTTTCATGAGGACAAAATGCATATGTAGCCTAAGAAAGTGCTTGAGGTACGTAGAGTTATCTTTCAAGAGGAACCACCTACTCCCATTTAGCTCTCGCTCCATGGCCAGCTAGATAGCGCACAGCATCACCTGACGCTCATGGCCGAGATGCTAGACATGCTGATGTTAGATACGATGTCGGTCAGGTAGCAGAGCCTGGATTGAGGCGTTCTACTAGAGATAGACAACCTCCTAACCCTTTTGCACCCTCTATGGATTATGTACTGGTTACAAATGTAGAAGAGCCTCTTACTTATGATGAGGCTATGCACAGGGGTGATTGTCACTCTTAGGAGAGAGCTATGCAGTCTGAGCTTAACTCATTGCATAAGAATCAGACTTGGGATTTGGTTTCCTTGCCTTAGGGTAAGAAAGCTTTGCCATGCAAGTGGATGTGCAAGCTAAAAAGTATCCCTGGACACCCCAAGCTTGCATATAAGGCTCGATTGGTTGCTAAGGGTTTTAAGCAAGAGCATGGTGTCAACTCTGATGAAGTCTTTTCTCCTGTGGTCAAGATGACCACCCTAGGCTTAGTCTTGGCCTTGGTTGCATAGCTTGACATGGACTTGTACCAAATGGATGTCAAGATGGCTTTTCTACATGGGAACTTGCATTTTGAGATTTACATGGAGCAGCCTCAAGGCTTTGCAGACTCTGGCAGGGAACACCTAGTGTGCAAGCTAAAGAAGAGTCTATATGGCTTGAAGCAGGCACCTAGGGAATGGTACCATAAGTTTGATGCATTCATGCAGTCATAGGGCTACAGCCGCAGTGCTGTGGATCCGTGCTTCTACATGAAGAAACCCCGTGATGGTTCGTTACTGATTTTGGTACTCTATGTGGATGGCATGGTTTTAGCAGGGACAACTCATGAGGAGCTAGATGCTCTTAAGGCTGAGCTCAAGAAGAGCTTTGAGATGAAAGATCTGGGACATGCCTCTCATTTACTTGGTATGTGCATCACGTGCGATAAATCTTAGGGACTCCTCTATTTGTCACAGAGAGAGTACGTACATAAAGTCCTTGAGTGCTTCCACATGTACAGACAGATGAGCAGAGGGCTGTGATGGCCAAGATTCCCTATGCATCAGTCGTGGGCAGTCTCATGTATGCCATGATAGCCACCACCCGTCCAGATATAGCTTTTACAGTTGGGGTTGTGGCACGTTATATGGCTACACCTAGCAAGAAACATTGGGATGTCGTTAAGGGTATCATGAGGTACATGAAGGGCACCGCAGATATGTGCCTTCGCTATGGCAGCCAAGATACAGGAGTCATGGGGTACACTGAATCTGATTTTGCAGGACATGCAGATAGTAGGAAGTCCACTTCTGGCTATGTGTTCACTTATGCTAGAGGGGCTATCTCTTGGATGTCCAGGGCGCAAAAGTGTACGGCGCTTTCTACTACAGAGGCCGAGTATATTGCAGCCACAGAGACTTGCAATGAGGCTATCTAGTTAGGCCGTTTGATTTGCAGACCTTGGTATGATAGATGCTATGCATACACTGCATTCGGATTCTATGAGTGCCATTCAGTTGGCTAAGAATCTGGTCTTCCATGCGAAGACGAAACATATTGAGGTGAGGTATCACTTCATTCGCAAGGTCATTGAGGACAAGTCTGTTGACCTTGTCAAGATTCCAACTGAGCAAAATCCTACAGACTTGCTCATGAAAAGCCTTACTACCAAGCGCTTTGCCTTCCTCAAGAGATTGATGGGCATTGGATGAGATGATGTCTTTTTCCTCATCCTGTTGTACATGTGTACATGTTGTACTGTCTTTTCTTTTTTCTCTCTCACTGGGGCAAATTCACCTTTAAGTGGGAGGTTGCTTGGGGTAAAGGTGCCTCCGCCTAGCCGCCCATGTATTACTACACTAACAATACCTGCCACTATACACTACAGGTGGCGGGCACCCATCGCAATCACTTATTCTTTATTCTTTTAGTGACAATTTGAATAAAGGAAGGCCCGGCCATACATTGTGGTTGTTGGAGTTCCCATTTCTTGTCTCTCTCTTTCTTGCTCTTGCTCTCCCGCCCTAGCTCTCACGTGCAAGCTTCGATCCTTATCACCTTTCATGGACATGTTTGTCAATACATGGTATGAGACACTGCAAAGTTATGTATACTCCTATGTTTCGGGTATGCTTATGCATTTATGGCTCTGATGCATGCTTATTCTTTTATGGCTGTGAGCTATAGTGGTTGGATATGTCATGGTTTTGTCTGCTAGGCTTGTCCGTGCGGGAGCTTTGGCATCCATGGTTGATGCCTTTGTGTTCCCCCCTTCTGGTTTGGATGAGTCCCCTTTGCATTATGCTATGATGACTTCCAGCTCTTCTAGTCATGCAAACAATCCTCTTGATGATCATGTTCTCTCTGATGAGAGTTTCCCTGATTCTTTGAGCTCCTTGGATGTATTTGACAGCCCTACTCATGTTATTACAGAGTAATTGTTCTCTTCTACAAGTTTTACAGGTTCTTTTTGCTTTCATAGTGGAAAGACAGGGCATGTGAAGCGTAAATGCTTCAAGTGTATTAGAGAGCAGAAAAGATTGCGCTGCACTAGACATGAGAGCAGAGTCAACGATACAGTAGGTGAGACCACCGTTGATAGTAGTATGGTGCATGTACCCATGATGATGCAGCTGAGCCTAGACTCCTGGCATCGTGTTACCCTACAAATTACTTGCTCAGTGATACGACCTATACCTTTGATTGGCTTTTAGACAGTATGGCATCTTGTCATGTTACTCCACATAGAGCTTGGTTCTCTTCTTATAGGGAGGTTGACGGATGTATTTCTTTGGGCCTTGAGCAAGATTGTCATGTTATTGGTACAAGGAATATACACTTGGCTTTGCCAAATGGGTCTTCTCTTATGCTTCATGATGTCTTGCATATACCTATGCTCAGTAAGAGCATGATCTCTGTCTGTCAGTTGCATGGTGCAAGATATTATGTCTCTCTTGGGGATACTTCATGGAAAATCCATCGTGGTTGCTTGGTATTAGCCATAGGTGCTAGATATGGCAGTGATTATGTAGTGCATGTCTCTCATGTGGGAGATTCTATGGTTGCAGTTACGCAAATACCACATGCATTGTTATGGCATTGTTGCCTAGGCCATGTACGACACACTGAGATGGATGCTTTATGTGATATGGGCTTATTGCCTGCTCTTCCCCATGCTACTTGCCCTCATTGTACTCATGGTCGGTGCAGAGCCTCTTTGTCTTATGGCGATCGTGTGAGGCATGCTCCTCTAGATCTAGTCCATGTTGCAATATATGGGCCTATGCCTTCCTAGTCACTTGGTGGAGTGTCATATTTTGTGGCCTTCATGGATCATGCTACCCACCGTGTTTGGGCTTACCCTTTGATACGGATTGAGGATGTTGTTACTATGCTTGACAGGTTTATGGATTCTGCTGGTAGCAGGCCTAGATGCTTGCAGATGGATTATGAGAGTCATGTTATCTCTCCCAACTTACAGATCTCTTGTCAGCAATATGGCATTGATTTCTTATGCCCACGGTATTATGGGATTGCTCATGGCATGTGCCTGAGTTTACAGGCAAAGGTTGCTTCTATGCTTACCACAGCTAGGTTGTCTTATGGCTTTTGGACTGAGGCCCTTATGACGATAGTCTACTTGGTTAATCGGACGTCATGTTTCTCTTTGGATGTTATTACTCCGCATGAGGCATGGAGTGGCATGAGACCCTCCTATGATCACTTGAGGATGTTTGGCTCTACCAGGCATCTGTCAATATGCCACATGAGCCTATGTCACGCAAATGCATACTCCTTGGTTATGGAGATGGTGACTTTACGGCTTACAGGTTTTGGGATTTAGATGCCCAGCAAGTTCTACGCAGCCATCATGCTATCTTTTATGAGACGCAAACACCTCTCATGCCTCTTGATATGCGTTAAGTGCGCTTTATGGCTGATTCTACAATCGTATGTCAATCTTCCGCTTTGCTGAGGTCGCATACTATCTTGAGACCCTGTTTGACTTGTGTCTGGGATGCTAGCCCTCTTTCAATGATTGACCTTGGAGAGTTTGTATGCTCTCCGCTGTCTTTTATGTGCTGCACTAATGCTATGCGCCACTCTGACGCTTCACAGTTGTGCACTTATGAGTTGTATTGCTTGCTTCATGGGAAGCAGTCACTATGGGATCACTTATCTCCTGGATGTCATTGGACTCAGGGATGCTTGACTCTTCTTATGAGAGGAGGTTCCCGCCACTTATTGCACAACTCGCTTTCCGATTGGGCGTTGGGTGAGATGTCATGATTCCTCACCCTGTCTCTTTTCTTTTCTTTTGTTTTTTCACTCCTTGGCCCATTGGCCTTTTAGTGGGAGGCTGTTGGGGTAAAAAGCCCTTGGGCCTGCCTATGTATAGTGATCGCCCATATTCTTTATTGATATAGATATGAAAGTGCAATAAGGCTATCATAACATTGTTGACAGCACCTACATTGTGTGTGCTCTTCTCTCCTGCGTCTCCTGTATCCCTTTTAGGGCCATGAGTCTCTACCATGGTTATTATTGCCATTTCCACCATTTCTTTCTCTAATAGTAAGTGCATGAAAAGTGCAATCTCCATCAATATTCTTCCTATTTACTTCTTCAATAATAAGTAATGTACTCTCTACATCACTACATTAAAAACCACCCTTAGGAGGATTAGCACCCATAGTAGTACGAAATGTATCCCATGACTTTGGTAGTGTGACAAGCAAAAATAAAGACTTTATGTTATCCTCGAACTTGATATCCTATGAGCCAAACTAGTTGAAAATAGAGAGTAATTCATTCAAATGAGTAAACATGGGTGTACCCTCCATCATGCGAAGATCCACAAGCTTCTTCAACCAATACAACTAAGATGTAGAACTTTGCTTGTCAAAAAGATCAAGGATCTTCTTCCATAAATCATATGTATGGCCCTCAGTAGAGATAACATTGAAATACGTGTGCTTAGACAAAGATAGTATGATAGTGGACTTGCATAATTCATTGAGCTCTTCCCAATCATTTCTATCTCAACCTTCTAACTTTATGCCCCTGGTCTTTAATGGCCTAACTTGCTTCCTCTACAGCAAGTCCTACCATATTTGCATCTTCCAATATTAGAAGTTATTGCCATTAAGCTTTTCAATGTTGAAAATAGCACTATCAACTGTGATATATGAGAAGTACTTGCCATAATGACTACAAAGGATTGTAAAGTACAAGAGTATGGGCTGCTATAATTATAGCAAAATAGTCCCAAAACTAAGCCAATAGGGTAGGCAAGGGTATATGGTTGCCCACAAACAATATGGAGTAGAGTGCTCAAAAAATGTATCTATACTCAAAGAAATTGCTCATAAACAATAATTAGCATTGATGTCCATAGGTTGCAGTAAATGACTATAAAATAGTTGGAAAATGACCAAGCATTAAGCTCCCACTACTAGGAATATCGAGATAGAAATCGAGGATATATAGAATGCAATTAATAGTGTAGCAACCAAGTACCAACAACTCTCAAAGCATGAAACTTGCCAAGCACATAGGTGCATACAACCAATGTGTGTCAAGAATCCACCACTAATAGCCATTGACAATGATAGATATTGGGTATGCAATAATGCTCAAAAGCAAATTAGTCCACGAGAGTGAGTATCTGCAAGAACAATGTATGCATATATTAGCTGAGCATATATATGATCGAGAGACTCCCACAATCTCTAAAGACCAAGGTTTGCCGAATAAATACAAGTATCTTCCACTAGGAGAAAATCTAGAATGCAAAGCTAGCAAGCAAAGCTCAATACATAAATATCATAGCATCCTAGAAGCCCAAGTACATAATAAACACATTCAGAGTATGTATATCCAATAAGTCTTCAATACCCATAAGTGGGATCACTAAAGTGACTGACCAGAGCTCAAATACATCAAGTGTAGCTCAAATCCAAGCCTTAAAGCATGTCATAAGCATATCCAAGCATGTAGATCAATGGTAAGCATCATTGTAGCTAAATAGCATACCTAAAGCATATGTAGACATAATAGGCATTAACCTCATTGTTGTATATTTGATGTCCAAACAGTTATTACAACAACGAAGCAGTAGCATCCCAAAGCATTACCATAATATTCATGCACCAAAATAGCATCACTAAAGCATCAAACATACATTATGGAATTCATTGTTTGCTATTCATAGGGTATACAACATGTTTATACCAAATAGTAGTGTAATGCTTGATCAAAAACTCTCCAAGGAGTGCTTGAGAGCAAGCCAAACAATGTTGAAGTGATTGCCAATGAGTGTAGCAAATCCCAGGAGCAAGCATGGGTTGAAATATGAGAAATAGATACCAGAGGGGTTGAAAATTTAGTGCAAAGTGCATTGGCTACTCTTGGCTTTTCCTTGATGCTTCTCAACTCAAACACCAATGAGCAATGCTCAATGGGTCCCTTTGAATTCCCATAGTAAGTCTTGAAAGCCATGGAGCAAGTTGAGACTCAACGTGTATCTCGAAAGCATGAAGGGTGGGTAGCCATGAAAGATTAAAGTGAAGTTCTTCTTCCTGTGCTAAGGCAAGTGATGATGAAGCTCCTCAAATGCTTGCTTTGATGCCAGTTGAAATGTGAGTAGAAGATGGAGGTGCGAGTAGAAGCAAGAAGAAAGTAAGAGTTGTGGAGATTCAAGCAAGAAGAGAGAGACCAATATGTGGGAACTCCAACAATTATAGTGTGTGACCTACCTTCCCTTATTCTATTGCTACTAAAAGAATAAAGAATAAAGTGAAAGTGATGGGCACCCACTACCTATAGTGTACAAGTGTACGGGTATTGTATACAAGTAAATGTAGGTGGCTAGGCACATATGGCCTTTAACCCCCAACACCATCCCTTTCCACTATTCAATGCCTTTATCTCACACCATATAGTAATCTAATAGTTTTGAATGAGTACATCTAAGATATTTATTACCTCCAAGCTCAACCTACTCACCGATATAATATCACACTACCTACCTCAAGCTCCATCTTCCCCTTCTTACATGTCCTCTCTCTCTCTCTCTCTCTCTCTCTCTCTCTCTCTCTCTCTCTCTCTCTCTCTCTCTCTCTCTCTCTCTCTCTCTCTCTCTCTCTCTCTCTCCCACGTATCTTCTTTTAAACCAACCTTTGGTCATGAATGGCCACTTGGACAAGTTGATGCTCTTTTGATTGGCATCTTGGACCCATCTTGTTGCATTAGGGCCACATTCCTCTTGGCTTTCTATTCTAGGGGCATGCTATTTCTCCTTCTTCTTCTTCTTAGTAGTAGTATCCATACAACAAATATATGCCTTACAGTTTTTGAAGGTGATTCTCCCATGCTACAGCCAACCATATTTATGGCTTTTATGATTCTCTCTCTCTCTCTCTCTCTCTCTCTCTCTCTCTCTCTCTCTCTCTCTCTCTCTCTCTCTCTCTCTCTCTCTCTCTCTCTCTCTCTCTCTCTCTCTCTCTCTCTCTCTCTCTCTCTCTCTCTCTCTCTGTGGAGCTCATCTCCCAAGGATTCCATCTTACTACTTTAGGTTTTTTCCATCAATGTTTGGATCTACATCAAGCTCTCCTTTGTACCTCACCACACCTGCCTCATTTGTGTCACTTTGTCTCTTGCAATGATATGTATAATGCTTATTAATACATTGCGATGTTGTCGTGGCTGAGAGAGAGAGAGAGAGAGAGAGAGAGAGAGAGAGAGAGAGAGAGAGATGTTTGTTACCTCCTACTTATAAGGGCACAAGTCTCATGCCAACACGAACTCAACTTAATGGGAAGTTTCTCTTGCCATTAACAACCAACCTCAATTGAAATGCTTCAACCACCTCTGCAATAGAAGCAATCTACCCTTTCATCAACTATTATCTAGAAGAAGATGTTGTCATTGTTGATTGTAGGCCAACACATTTTAGATAGACAATTTCACATTTGAGGTTGCTCCAAGACCATGAATACAAAGCCATTTGAATTAGTGATGTACTTTCTTGGCATTGCAAATATGGAAAACAACCCAATGTCTATGTAAGAGGGAACAATAATTGCTAGAGAGGGGCTCCAACCACAATTACTTAACTTGGGTGGTAGGTGTTGTATGATGTCTTATCAATACGTGCCGATAACTATGCCAACCTTTCAACGGAACTATCCTTACCCAATTGCAGAGCAGCTAGGAGAGGCTTGAACAAAGCCTAGAAGTCCATTTCCAAGAGAATTAGACATGTTTCTTGGCAACCATGGGTTTCATGATATGATCCCCTTGCCATCCCATTGAAGGATGGTGAAGGAAGTCCATATACCCTATTGTCACATCGAAGAACATTGAGATCTTGGCCCATGAGGGAGCCAAGTAGTGCATGAGGGAGACTGATAGTTTGATAGCAAGTTCAGCATGTCAAAGTTTCTAAATCTAAATGATCACTTGGCCGCCACACCCTCTCACACCTCTACCTTGCTAAAGATGCTGAACCCACAACCTCAGTCACAATACGCCCTACTTGGCCATTTGCACTAGGTTGTCTTGTAATTTGCCTAAGCTTTGGTTTTGATTGCTATGTGTTCAATGCCTACCATGCATCCAACTCCAAATGTCAAGCAATGAGTGCTCCACATTCCCTTAGATATATGGCACCACATTCTGTTGCCCTATGATTAGACATGTATTTATGAACTACAATCAGGCATGTTTCCACGAGCTACATGGGAGTTATATACAAACACATAGGGCACAACATGCCTATGTGGTCTCATTCGACATTAGGTAGGTATTCATGAGCATCTACAGTGTCATTCCTTTGGAAGGCTTAAGAGAATGTGAAACAAAGCTTGGAAGTGGACATACTTGCCATTCACATTAGCTTAAATGGCTTGATGGAATCTACATGTTAAGAAATGACAATTTCTATGGCACATAAACTTAAGCAAGCTTCCACAAGACTTCATGGACTTTGATAGTGCCTCTCCTTTCTTCATAGCCTGAGCTATCCCATTTTACAATCTCCCCACTTGCATCACAAGAATCTATGATACTTCTAATGGTTGAGTCTACATCTAAGTCATAGTCAACAAGGCTATCACCTTACATATTATGTAAATGATTGTTAAGTCAATTGATGAAGAATGGGTAAGCCCATTGAGTGAAGACTATAAGATAGAAGATATTCAACTTGAGAATAAACATATATTTGACTCTCAACCTATATTTTGTAAATGCCTAATGTGGTATTTGTAAGTGCTTGCTGGGTTGCATTATTATGTTGAGCCCTTACTCTCCCTAAATAATTGATGTGTTTGTCTCTTCATATTAGCACATTTTCTATTCCCACATATGAGGAGTAGAAGCAGATGGTGACAATTGTTGGGATTGGTGTGCTAACTAGATACATAAGATAATTGCCATGTAATCCATTGTGCTTGACCCAATACTTTTTATTAAGAGCTTGATAGATCAAAGGGAATGAAGGTAGAACTTTTAAGAATGCAATCTAATCTATCTATAATTGTGCTCCATTCGACATGCAATTTGGTCTAATCACACAATCTAGCCTTTTTATAGTTTTGCATCCCTTCAACATACAATCTAGTCTCTTTATAGTTGTGAGTCCTTCAACATGCAATTTGGCCACTCTATAGTGGTGCTTCCTTCAACATGCTATATCATTCCAAAGAATAACTTCTTGAAACCATGGTTGTCTTTTGAATAAGTGGGTAAAAATGCTATGGACATACATAACTCTCTTTGTTTCTTCTTTTTACTCTTATTTTCCTTGCACAAAGGGTCAATGATGGAGTCTTGCGCCCTATTATATAAGGTGTTTATAGCAATATTTAAGGATCAATTTGCAATATCTAAGCTAAGTAGAAGTAGTCAAGATAAGAATGAGTAAAGGAAATATGGGGGTGCATGAGTAAATACAACTATGGTTCCATGCATAAGAACTATATATGCTACAATATGGGCACTTCTATACATAATTGTTGAGATGGCAAGCTCAATACGTGTGGACATTGATGATGGACCACTTGGCTAGATGGGTTTGCATGTCTACACTTAGCGCATCAATTATCATTATAATCCTCACATCGCCACAAGCTTATCACTTATTATATTTAGTTTGTTGCACCTACCTATAGCTTGTATAGTTTTAGTGCCAATCGATCAGTATAGTCAGTTATGCATTGTTTTACTTAGTAGGCTAATTTCTTTTATGTCGTATCTTATCTGTACTTTGTGTACATTGTATTATGAGTGGAAGAAGAAGAAGAAACCAATAAGAAAATGTTTTGGTCTCCATCTCTCTTATTGTGTTCATAAGTGAGCTTCCTCTTGTGTGTATGGTGTGTGTTTGGCACAACAACTCAAGCAAATCCCCCCATCACGTGATTCTTAACATGGTATCAAAGTCACAACACTAAGAGAGTCTAATTTTGAAGGTTGAAGTGAAGGAGAAGAAGCAAAGATTCGAGCAAGCAAGCAATGGGTAAGAAACTCTCCCATTCTTCTACTCTTTCCCTTGGATAGTGCCTGTGGAGGCACCAAAAGCAAGGTAGAGCAAAAATCTAATATTGTTGTGAGATTTGTATGTAAGCAAAGAATTGTATATTATGCAAGTTAGCTTGATAAGGCTTTCTAGCCATTTTTTTGACCAATCTGAGGCCACTTTGAGCCTCAGTTTAGACCCACAAGGTTGTGGACAACAATTTCAAGGTATAATGCAATTTCAATTGTGTTGATCGAAAGTGCATGCATACGTTACAGATTTCAAATCTATAAGTTCTAAGATGTTTGCTAGAAAGAAAACACAAGTTTTATCTACAAAGATGTTGCATATGTTGTTGAGTGGTCAATGAAAAGGGTTGCTTGGTGTATTGTTGTGCACTTGTTATGAAAAGTTACAGAAGACTTGCTTGCTGTTTTGTATCGATTTTGTGATCATGGTAGAGAATGGTGGAAACCCCATCATTGAGAAGTTGGAGAAGAATAATTATCCATAGTGAAAGTTTCATACGAGGTACTTTCTTATGGGAAAAGGCCTTTACAAGTTCGTTTCAGGTGAAGAAAAGGAGCTAGAGCTGAGTAATCCTGCGACTATAGATGAATTGAAGGTGTGAAAAGAATGGAATATAAAGGACAAAAAAGTGATATATTGGCTATATGCGGTTATTGATAATACTATACTTGGGCATATCAAAAACGCAAAAACTTCACATGTAGCTTGGACAAATTTTGAAAACATGTTTTCGGTAAATAAAAAGGCACAGAAGATTCAACTCAAGCAAGAGTTGAATACTTTGAAGAAAGGAAAAATATTTGTAATGAGTGTGTTTTGAATGTGAGAAGCATTGTAGATGCTTTGGTAGCCATTGATGCAATGCCTGATGATGATGATGATTTGGTTTCATCTACTTTGGGCGGTCTTAAAAATTATTTGTCACTTTAGTATATGTACGAAAGCCATTTTCACATTTTGATGAGTTAGCCTCTCTCATGATCGTCAAAGAGATCAACATGCAAGATGAAGTGGTGAGTATGTCAGCTTTTTACTCAAGTTCAAAAAGGGGATGTGGCAGATCCTCTTTAAGAGGTCATGATATAGGATGTACTAGTGAGAATTAGTAAAACATGTTAAATCAATAATTTGATAAAATATAGGTTTCAGGATGGCATGGAAACTTTAGAGGCAGTGGGAGCTCTAGAGGAAGAGGTGGATAGAAGAATAGAGGTTCTAGCAATTCTGGTATTATTTGTTATCATTGTAGCAAAACAGGTCATATTACACCCCATTGCTATGCTAAAAAGGATGATATCCACTATGGTAAATTGCAACAAGGAAACTATGTATCATCTTCCCGATAGAATGAAGACAAAAATGAGTGACCATGTGTTATGTAGCATATGATAAATGATATCACAAGAAATGGGACACATGATGATGTATGGTATATTGATTCAGGTGCATCTAATCATATGATCAGTCATACTGAATGGTTTTAAAGGATGTATGATTTACAAAATTCAAGTTATGTGCAAATGGGTGATGATTCATACCACCCAATTTTACACATTGGAAAGGTTCCCTTATCCTTACATGATGGCTAGACAAAGAGTTTGTCAGATGTATTACATGTGCTATCAATCACAATGAATTTAATGTCTCTTGGCCAAATGGTAGAGCAAGGGTTGCAAATTCAATTTAATGCAATATGTTATTTTATAGAAGACTTTAATGATAAGTGTAAGTTAGCCATAAAAGGAAGTAGAGTTGGTTACATGTTCACTTTAGATGTTGGAATTCTTTCTATTAATGCTATTATGTATTTTTAATGAAAAGGAGTGGTTGCAGACATTGAAATATGGCATAAACGTATTGGACATACAAATGTGCAAATGCTAAAATTAATGTAGTCCAAAGGATTGGTTATAGGATTGTCTTCTTTTAGAGTTATATAATTTCATAAAGTATGTGAAGTATGTTAGTTGGATAAGTAGATAAGACAACCTTTTTCACATGATAGAGACGTGAGAAAAAACAAACTTAATGTTATGCATACATATATTTGGGGACTGCACAAAATATATCTCTTGGTGGCAACAAATATTTTGTTACATTTATTGATGATTGTTTAGGATTTGAGCACTTCAAAACTTTCAAGGTTGCTATTGAAATAGAAACATGCCTAAAAGTTAAGTGCTTGAGATTAGATGGAGGGGAAGAGTACCTCTCTAATGAGTTTAGTGACTTCTTGAGGTCTCATGTGATAAAAAGACAATTTACTTTTACATGTATATCCTATAGCAAAATGGGGTTGCAGAAAGAAAAAATAGACATATTGCAAAAGTTGCACAGGCATTGATGGGCTGAAAATAATATGCCAAAACATTTTTTGTTTGAAGCTATTCATACTATTGTCTATATTATGAACATAACTCCCATAGCTATAGTTCATGGAATGATCCTCGAAGAAAGCTTTATAGGCAAGAAGGCCAATATGTCACACTTGAAAGTATCTAGTTGTATTAAATATGTTCATATGCTAGATGAGTTATAAAAGAAGCTTGATCCAAAGGTTAAAAAATGTATTTTTATTGGATACTCTTTAGAGTAAAAATTGTATTATTGTTATAACCCTGTCACATGTGAGTTAAGAGTGAGCAAGGATGTTATTTTTAATGAGATGAGTAGTTGGTATGCATCTAGTGTGGTGATGCATTGGATGATGATGATGATAGTTATGTGGAGAAAGAAAAGCAAGAATCACAAAGTCTTAGTGGACTAGAAACATCATCTGGTACCACATCTACACTTGCCCTTGGTCTGGTAGACTAAAGAGTAGCCCCACATCTTCAAGTGCATCTACAAGTGTTGTAGATAAAGACAAAGAAAAAAAGAAAGTATCGGATGATAATGATGTATCTACTAGTCATTAGGGATTTGATAGATATTCTAGTGGTTTAGAGAGTTTGGATAATGAGCTTGGTATTTCTTCAGTCAAGACATTAGGTATACAGAGAGCACATAGTAATGTAAAGGCTCCATTAACTAATCTAGTGGTACACAAGTCTAGCAAGGTCAGATACCCTGTTTTAAAATATTTGGTTTTGAAGTTTATACAACTCACCATTATGCTTATATGGTAAAGGTAATTGAGAATGTTGAATCCACTTGCTTTGAGGATGCTGTTGGGGGGTTGTTGGTCATGCTCATTAGGATGTAGGAATGGATGAGGAGATGACTAATGAGAAGCCAATATGAATTGGAATCTAGTACCATTGCCAAAGGGTAAGAAATGTTGGGTATTTCACTCACACCTCACTCACGCCTACACTCACATAGGAGTGTCGGTGATCAGTAGGACACTGGGACACTTTTTACTCTCACTAGGAGAGGTTTTTTTCCCCATACTTATGGTATTATTTCGTATGTGCTTGTGACACACACTTACGAGCACTTACAGTGTTCGGGTGTGAAGACCCCCTACAACCCTAAGGTTTAAGTATTGTACCTTGTACTTTCAGTTTACACTCTTTGAGTCTATTGCATTAGGTGTCGTGCTTCACTCTCACACTGTCTACTATTTTATGTGCTAAGCTTCGATCCTGTCGTCCTCTCTCACATTTGGTATTAGAGCATTGGCTCAGCTCTACTCAGCTCAAGTTCTACCCAGCTCTGCTCAACCTCTCGGAGCTTTTGCTCAGGTCTCAAGTTCTTGCTCTGCACCCAGCCAGCTTCGGATGATCCTTGTAATCTTGATCACTCTTCACTCCATGGGGGTTTGTTGGGTATTTCACTCGCGCCTCACTCACGCCTACCTTCACATAGGAGTGTCCGTTGATCAGTAGGACACTGGGGCACTTTTTACTCTCGCTAGGAGAGGTTTTTTCCCCCAAACTTATGGTATTATTTCGTATGTGCTTATGATACACACTTACGGGCACTTATCGTGTTCGGGTGTGAATACCCCCTACAACCCTAAGGTTTAAGGGTTGTACCTTGTACTTTCAGTTTACACTCGTTGAGTCTATTGCATTGGGTGTCGTGCTTCACTCTCACACTGTCCACTGTTTTCTGTGCAGAGCTTTGATCCTGCTGTCCTCTCTCACAAGAAAGCTATTGGTTGTAAGTGGGTTACAAAATCAAGAATAATGTAGATGGTTCTAGCATTAGTAGGTATAAGGCTAGGCTGGTTGCAAAAGGCTATGCTCAAACATATGATATAGATTATGAAGAGACATTCAGTCCAATTGTTGCTAAAATGCAACTGTTAGATGTGTGATTATTTTGGCAATAACCAAAGGTTGGAGTTTGTAGAGCAAATGGATGTCAAGAATGCCTTCTTACGTGGTCAGTTGCAAGAAGAGGTGTATATGGAATAGCAAACAAGTTATGAGAATTTAGAGCATCGCACATATGTGTGCAGGTTTAAAAAGGCGCTCTATGGATTGAAATAAGCACCTAGAGCATGGCCTGACAAGATTAGAGAGTATCTTGTCAACATTGGCTTTTATGTTTTTTAATGTTAACCACTCACTTATTGCGAGAAAGGGAGATATAAGCTTAGTCATCATAGTCATCTATGTGGATGACTTGATTATTTTAGGTGACAGTGGCATTGGGATTGTTGAAGTTAAGGAATTTTTGAAAAATAAGTTTAAGATGAAGGATTTGGGTAAGCTAAGATACTTTCTTGGTACTGAGGTGATCGGATGTGACGATGGTATATGGCTGTCACAAAGGTAGTATGGCTTGGATATGTTATCAAAGCATGGTATGATAGCTCTATGATAGTGTGTAAACCTCTTTCAATGCCATTGGAGCAAAATGTGAAGTTGAGTGCTAATGTAGGGGATGAGATAGAAGACCCTACTATGCTCAGGAGGATAGTAGGAAGTTAGATTTATACGATTATCACAAGGCCAAACTTGAGCTACATTATTAGCCTTGTCAGTCACTGTATGCAGATGCCTAGAAAGCCTCACTTGGATGCAGCTAGATGCATATTGAGGTATGTGAAGTCCACTTTGCATTATGAACTTTTTTATGAGGCAGATAAGTATATACAAGTGTTTGGATTAATAGATGTAGATTGGGCTAGTAGCATGTCTAATAGATGATCTGCTAGTGGATTCATGTTTTCCCTTGGTACTGCAGCAATTACATGGAGCATTGAAAAAGTAATCTCCAATTGCTTTATTGAGTATAGAGGATGAGTATAAAGGTACTGCTATGGTGGCATGTGAGGTGGTATGACTGCAAAAGTTATTTTGATTTGGATGTGTAGGGAGGTAGTCTAGTCGTCAGTCATTGTGAGAACATGAATAACATATAGCTAGCTAGGAACTCGATGTTCCATGCTAGGACAAAATACATTGAGGTGCATTACCACTTTGTGAGAGAGAAGATATTTGCAAGAGAGATCAACTTGATATATGACAGTACACAGAATCAGATAGCTGACATTTTTACAAAGGCATTGGGTGCAAAGAATCTTTGAAAGTTTTAAAGCTTACTTGGACTTATAGAGATACAATTGAGCTTGAGGGGGAGTGTTGAGTTGGTAAGCTCAACATATGTAGACATTGATGATAGACCGCTTAGCTAGATGGCTTTGCATGTCTACACTTGGCACGTTGATGCTCACTATAATTCTATGGCCACTGACTTACCCCTTATTTTATTTAGTTTGTTACACCTACCTACATCTGTCATAATTATAGTGCTAGTCGATTAGTATAGTCAATTATGCATTGTTTGACTTAGCATGTCACTTTCCTTTATGCTGTATTTTATCTATACTTTGTGTACATTGTATTGTGAGTGGAAGAAGAAGAAAAAACTAGTAAGAAAATGTTTTATCCTCCATCTCTTTCTTGTGTTCTTGAGTGAGTTTCCTCTTATATGTATGGAGTGCGTTTGACGCAGCAGCTCAAGCAAGTCCCCCCACTACACGATTCTTGACAATAATGACTTTTTAGATTGTTTTACATTATAAATGAAATAAAAGCATGTAAAGAAAAATTTTCAAATTTACATTCATAAGTCACCATAATCATTTGAGAGTCTTCTTCTACAACTTTAGAGAGGCCAAGGATTATGTGGGAAAACATTAAATTTTCGCATTATGGAACCACACATTGATCCTTGAAGCTCTTTTAAGTAGGTATGACAAGTTCATCACAGGTTATACAAAAAATTAAAATGTATGCGTCTTGCACATGTATGTAGTGCTTACATTCATCTATCTTTAACAACAGAGCGAGAAATTTGTGATTGGGTGCCATGCATGTTGGAATAGGAACATGTAGGGTAAAGGGGGCGAATAAATGATGGCCCTTCATTTTGCGACACCCATTGTGGTACCCAGGCACCCAATTAGTAATGCAATGAAAAAACTTTTGTTCAACATGTGGATAAAAGTTGAAAAACTATCCACCGGATGATTGCCAAATGTTGTCCTTAAATCGACACAATCTATGTCAAAGGATGGCAAGCTTTTTTGGCACATTTAAATGTGTGTCAAAGTATTAAATCGCCTTTGCCATGGCTTCGTTGTGGCTAATATGTAGTCATCTGATCGAGACACGGCTGGAGGGTCATTCTAGTGATTTTCGCCATGCTCAACTTTTTCAATGAAAGGGCTGGCAAGTTGCAACTGTCAATAAAACGACACTCTTACCCTCTTATTGCTTTATTATCTGAATGAGTCAAATTAAGAATCTTTTAGAGAGTCGTCTGTGTGGGGGGAGGAACTTGGAAGTTAGCTTCCCCCACTTGCACCGGGTTGCAGTGGGTAGCGTGTTTTTGGTGGGCGCTGCGGGATGTGTGCACTGTGGGGGCCTCCCCCTCTTTCCAGCTCCGGTCCACCAGCATGATAAGAAAGAGCTGAGGTAATAACACCTGCGGATGATGATGAGAGAATGTAATTTTAATGTCGGGTCCTCAGGACCGAGGAGTCTCAGGAGTCAGGACAGAAGGGCTGCAACTTACAAGTTTCAAGTTAAACCTGGCTGTCCAGATTTCTTTATGATGTCAATCGTTCATCCACATCCGAGTCTAGACTGTGACCCACTTCTTTGATCGATTTTTCCAGGACAAGAAACGTACAATCATCAATGGCAAGGTTCACAGGCTATAGATTCTTTCTTTCTCTCTCTCGCTCTCTCTCGCCTGCACATACTTTTCCTTATAGTACACATCTGTTTCTCTCTCTCTCTCTGTCGCACACACACCTCTCTCTCTCTCTCTCGCCCGGCCTTTCCCTTGCTTTGCAATCTTGTGACACCTCACGACATTGAGATCAGAGTATGATTTCCACAATCACAGATTTTCTTTCTTCTTTTACAGACACGCTCGTCTCTGACTTTGTTGTTTCTTGCAGATCATGTCAAACGGAGAAGAAGGAATAGAGGAAGGAGGAGCAGGAGCAGAGGGGGTCCCCAAATTCAGCACCAGAGGATTTTCGGGAGCACCCAAATTCTCAGACTTCAAACGAACCGCAGGAGGCAGTAACACCCCAGCTACGTAAGTACCTCATTATTTTACATGCAATTGGGCATTAAGGCTTACCTTAGTGAGAGATCCTTCGCGCATCATTGCAATCTATCAGCCTGGAGCAAGCAAACACTGGAGATCTCACAAAACGGCTTGTTGTCATTATGAAATCAGAAGTATGGATATTCTGGGAGAGTTGTGAATCAATGGGCAATGGAACATAATAAAAATTGTTTCAACTAGTTTACACTTGCTTGTAGTCATTTTGTGAATGAGTTATTCATTAATCTGGTAGCACCCGTTCTTCAGATTGGTGCTCTTAACAGTACAGGATTTCACAGAGCACTACAGATAATGGGATCCTTGGTAAACAGCTGTGTCATAGGGTTAATATTTTCCTATTGAACCAGCTGCCTACTGAGAATTCTAGATGACAGCAGCTGCTCACACTCTGAATTCTAATTCTCAATACAAGGACAACCATATGGGAAAGATGCAAGAAGGAACCAGCTGCATATCAACATTGAATGAAAGAGAATGCTGCATTTTCTTTTTGTTCAAGAGAAAGAGTGTGATCCCCTTGCTTCTAGGATGAAAGTAAATTGCTACAGTTGAGATGGCCCAACCAAGCTGTTGCAACTTGGGGTCATCCATGACCTTACCATTCACAGCTAATGCATCCTCTGGTGCTCTCCTCTCATACATGTCAAGTAGATTGAGACCATTGTACAATGGGCCTGACCACAAGGTCTTTCCTATCACTACAATCGTGCACACTACATTTCTCCATGTGGGCAGCTAGATGATGATGGTTTTCATACCACCTTTGGTGATGGAAAATGGAAGATTTGTAAGGGATCTAGGGTTATTACCTGAGGTTGCAAGAGTGATACTTTGTATCCACTTCATGTATCTAGTGTGCGTGATCATGTTGTTGCTGTGATCGAGCAGCCAAGTGTTTCTTTGTGGCATGGCCGGTTGGGACACGTGAGTCAGACAGGAACGAAAGTGCTTTCTCGTTTGGGTTACTTGCCTTGTCTTCGTTATGCTGATTTTGAGCATTGTGATCATTGTATTTATGGCAAACATGCACAGACGTCTCATAAAATCTCTTTCGTTGAAATCTTCTCCTCTAGAGTTAGTATATTTAGATGTATGTAAGATGCTAGGATTACCCTTAGGGGGAAAGAAATATTTTGTTACCTTTGTCGATGATGCTACATGGAAGGTATGGGTTTATCCTATTCGTAGCAAGGATGAAGTGCTTGAGACGTTTAAAAAATTCTCGGCATTGGCTAAAAATCAAACAGATAAGACACTTAAGTGTCTTTCTCTGACAATGGTAGGGAATGTATCCAAGGCCTTTCAGGCATTTTGTGACAACAAAGGGATAAAGAGGAAGCTCATTGTTCCTCATAATCCACCCCAAAATGGAGTTGCAGAGCGTATGAATTGGACCATACGGGATAAGGTCCATACGATGCTGTCTCATGCTGCATTAACCCATGGTTTTTGGGCAGAGGCTGTTATGACAGCCGTACACTTGATTAATCGGTTATCAAACAGGTCTTTGGGAAGAAATACATTTTGGATAGTAAAATATGTCCGTTGTACAGTAGCAAATACCTGCTGTAAATGAACCGGTAAATGCAGAAAATGATGCTGAAAATGATTAGCAAGATATTGTCCATGATAACGTGCCACTACATGTGCAGGAACAGCCAGGATAACAAGCTGTAAATACTGATTTGCAGGCTGAAATGCTATGACAGCATGCTGAAAATGGAAATTTGCAGGAACAGCTAGCAAACAATGATCATTGGGTTAGGAGATTGTCTAGGGCTACTAGACAACCTGATAGATTTGTTCCTGGTGCAAACAATGTGGCTGATTATGTCATGTTGACCAACTGTGGTGAACCGTCTTGCTTCAAGGAAGCAATGGATAGACAGGACAGCAAGAAATGGTATAAAGCCATGTTGTGAGAGATGGAATCTCTCGAGAAAAATGACACTTGGAACTTGGCGCAGTTGTCTAAAGGGCAGAAAACACTTCTATGGAAATGGGTTTACAAGATAGTCACTTCCGGTTCCTCATCAAAGTACAAAGCAAGATTGGTTGCAAAGGGGTACAAGTAGGAGCAAGGAATCAATTTTGATGAAATTTTCTCTCATGTAGTCAAGATGACTACATTGAGAACCATTTTGGGCTTACTTGCAGTTGAAGATATGGAACTCATACAGATGGATGTAAAGATTGCATTTATACATGGTTATCTGCATGAAGACATATATATGTAGGAGCCTGAAGGGTTTGTGGAAAAAGGAAAAGAAAAGATGGTATATAAACTCAAAATGAGTTTGTATGGGTTGAAATAAGCACCCAGAGAATGGTGTCATAAGTTTGATACATTTATGTAGTCTCAAGGTTTCCATAGAAGTCAAGTGGATCACTGCTTGTATATCAAGAAGGCCATAGATGGCAACCTAATTATCTTGGTTTTGTATGTAGATGACATGCTGATTGTTTGCAGGGATACTTATGCCTTGGACTCACTGAAGCAAAGTCTTCATGGATAGCAGCTTTGACATGAAGGATCTTGACGATGCAAATCACATTCTTGGCATGCGAATACTCAGAGATAGGTCGAAAGGATTACTCTATCTATCTCAGCAGGAGTATATCTCCAAGGTTTTGCAGCGTTTCAATATGGAGGGGGGGAAAACGATTGGGATTCCATCGCCTCCATATGTGAAATTCAGTGCAGAGGATAGCCCTAGATTTGATGATGAGAAGGCCGAAATGGCCAAGATACCATATGCTTCAGTTGTTGGCAGTTTGATGTATGCTATGGTTGCTACACGATTTGACGTTGCCTTTGCAGTGGGAGTGGTCAGCAGATACATTGCAAACCCTGGCAAGAAGCATTGGGATGCAGTGAAAGGTATTATGAGATACCTTAAAGGCACAAAGGAGTTGTGCATCTGCTTTGGAAAGCAGAAGGCATTTGTTGTTGGCTTTACGAATGCAGACTATGCTAGTCATGCGGATTGCAGAAAGTCCACTTTTGGGTATGTGTTTACTTTCAGAGAAGGAGTAGTCTCTTGGATCTCCAGGCTACAAAAGTGTGTTGCCTTGTGCCTTTAAATGTGCTCGGGTGTGAACACACCCTTACTACTTGTACTTAGATATATATATCTATCTAAAAATCTAAAGGTACACACTCGTCATTGTACTTAAAATCGTACACATTCTGCTCTGCTCTCTCTCACTCTCTTTGTCTCTCCGTGAGTAAGGAACACCTATTGTCTCGATCTTCGTGCCTCCCGGTCACTACAAGTTTGTTCCAATGAGATTGGGCTTTGGTCAACTCCGCACGAGCATTGGAAGAGAGTTTGGACTCATCTCTCATCGAGGGCTGGCTAATCTCCTCCATCATGCTCCACCAAATCATAAGACTCCAGGATGGCCAACATCATCACGCGCCAGATGCGGTAATTGTCACCATCGAGCTTTTGATATGATGGAAGAGCCGGTAATACATGCACCTTCTTGTCCATGATCACTTGGAACTCCAAGTCGGTCTTTGTAGATATTTTCACCTGCAATGCTTGCACAGATGCAAAAGCAGCCCCCTCTTCGAGTTACCCAAATCCAAGACCAGCTTCGCACTATGCAGCCTGGCCTATCAAAAGCACATCTTGTTGGTATAGTACTCTACAAGCTTCCTCAGGAGTTTGGAGTGGCAAATGGTTTACGAGCACAGACATCTACGGCTCCTGTTAGTTTTCTTCATATGTTCTCAATGCTGCTTGAGCATGAGGTGACTTTGCAACTACAGGGGCAGCTTCCGTCACATTATGGAGGTTCAGGTGAGGCTCTTGCTATTAGAGATCATCCCCTGGGCATAGGCATTTTCCTCTATCAAGCAATGTGCATAGCAATTCAGGGTCAATTTGTGTGCCACGTCAACAACAGGGGGCCACATTATCAATTCTGCCAAGTCAACAGCAGGGTGCCACATCATCATTTCTGCCAGGTCAACATTCACACGTGTGGTGGGAGATGCTGTCGCAGATGCCACTGGCAGAGGACTGTGCAATCGAACAGAGGCCGAGTAGTCAGACAAATTTCTTTGCATTTTTTAATGCAATTGGCTGCATTTAATGCAATCGACCTAATGTTGGACATTATTTTTTCCTTGGCTATATATAGCCAGTCTTTTGGCACACTCTCATGCATTCACAAGCACTCTTAGCAGACCTAATGCTGGACATTATTTTTTCCTTGGCTATATATAGCCAATCTTTTGGCACACTCTTATTCATTCACAGGCACTCAGCAATTCATGGAGATCAAATCGTGATCAGGCCTTGCTATCCTCGAGGTGTGCTCGTGTGGTGACATCATCGAGGAGGAGATACATAGACATACGCATTGCTCCCGAGTACAAATCTGCATTCCTTTGTATTCAGCATACTTCCGATTGCAGATCTTGTTCTACTGTCTCTTTCTCTCTCTCTCTCCTCTCTGTGTTCACTCTTTCAGTCTTGGTCCCACACTTCTGCATTGTTGCACTCTGACATGGTATCAGAGTGGTGAATAGTGAAGAACCTACCTGAAGAGGAGATTTCAGCGTGACACAAGGCTGTGTTTCCAGCATTCAAGGGCGAGCGGGAGGGCTACGCATCAGAACAAAGGCTGAAGTAAGTATGGGCGCACGGGAAAGGAGTCCAGTTGGTGAATTTGCTGCTGTTTGAAGAGGAGGAAGGCTGCGTTTACGGCCTTTAATTGCAGATTTTACCTTTTCATCGCCTCTGGCGGCTGAAGAACGTTCAAGAAGCGGAGGAAAGAGCCCTAGCTAGCTGCGTCTTCACAATCGTGGTTGAAGCTGATGCCAGTGATAGGGCTGTATGCGCAGTCTTATTACAAGAAGGTCGATTGGTTGCTTTTGAAAGCAAGAAATTAGACCGTGCAAAACGGAATTATTCCGTTTATGAGAGGGAGCTGTATGCAATGAAGAAATGGAGGCACTATCTGTACGGTGCCAAACTTTTGATCTTGTCCGATCATGAAAGCATTAAGTGGCTTAATGAACAATCGGATCTACAAGGACATAAATCCAGATGGGCCGAACTCCTCTAAGAGTTTGACTATGAGATAAGGTATAGAAAAGGAAAGTACAATATAGTGGCTAATGCGCTAAGCAGAATGCCCACCATAAATGAATTGAGTTTTACTCAGTTCACTTCCGACTTACTTGAATTTTTAAAAGGGAAATGCCAGGTTGATTCGGCATATTTCAACATATGGAAAGCAATAGAAAATGGGGATCCAAATGAAAGGGTCTCCACTGAGGAAGGAACATCTAAGAATGTTTAACAAGGAAATGGAGCATCAAGGGTTGCTCAAATGGGATTCAAGTGGAAGAATTTTACCATTGATAATGGTTATTTACTCTACAAGGGTAGGGTATGCATCCCAAAAGATGAAGAAATAAGACGCCAGATACTCTTTGAGTGTCATGATACCCCTAGTGCAGGATATCCAGTTCTCCTGCTCCCGCCTGGCCGAGTTCTCCTGCTCCCGCTTGCTTCTGCCTGAGGCCCTGCATTCTGCTCGCGAGACCCGCCTGCATCCTGCCCCCAGGCCCCAGGGCCCAGCTACCTTCTTTCTCTTCCTTCTTCTTCTTTCTTCTCTTCCTTCTCTTCCCTCTCTTCCTTCTTCTTCTTTCTCTTCTTTCTCCTCCCATCTCCAACCTCTTCCTTCTCTTCCTTCTCTTCCTTCTTCTTCTTTCTCTTCTTTCTCTTTCTTCTCTTCCTTCTCTTCCTTCTCTTCTTCCTTCTACCTTCTCTTCACTTCTCCCTTCTCTTCTTCCTTCTTCCATGAAGCTTCTTCTTCTTCTCCCTTCTCTCCCTTTCCCTTCTCTCTCGATTCTTGAGTGAGTCTTGACTCTTGAGCCTTCTCCCTTCTCTCGAGCCTTCAATAATCTTTTCAGCCTTCAATTTTTCCTTCTCTCGACTCTTGAACCTAAGGCCTTCAATTTTCAGCCTGAAATCATAAATGGCTTCATCTTCCGGCCCCGCTCGTCGGGTTGGTGGTCGAGGAAGAAGGTCTGATGATTGGTCATGGTGGGAAGAAGTAAATGCTGACCGCCCTTTGAGTGGTGGAGGATCTCGACCATGGACTTGCAAGCTTTGCCCATACAAGCGAACTAGTGGAGCAAACAAGGTAATCCATTGAGCCGAGCATTTGTATTTCAAATTTTTATTGATTTTAATTTTTCAAAGTTACTTAAATATTAGAATATGGACTACCAATTGCCACTTGTTCCATTTTAAATTTTAATATTTATGCATAATCAGGTCCGAGCTCATCTCCTACATGAGCCAAATTCAGAGGTGCAGTTTTGTCCAAATGTGACCTCGGAGAAACAAAGGGAGCTTCGTGACCGTGTAGCAGGTCAACAAGCTTATCTTGCATCTAGACCACGACGTGTTGCAGTTGACCCTGCAACTTTTGTGACACCATCCCCATCAGATGTATCTAGAGCAGGGTCAGTATCAGGAAGTGCTACCTCCACACCTACTACAGGCATTGCATCGGCCATGGCATCAACAACGCCACATGTTGCGCGTAGACAAAGCACACTTGATGCTAGTTGGGATCCCAAGAAGAAGGAAGAGGTGGATACATCAGTGGCACGCTTTTTTTATCATGACTACATTCAATTTCGTGCAGCCAGGTCAGAGTATTTTAAATTGATGTGCAAGAAGATTGGTGAGTGTGGCCCTTCGTATGTACCTCCATCATACCACTTTGCTTGACAAGGAAAAGCGCCTTGTTGAGCAAGCAACAGTGACTAGAAAGAGTATGTGGGCTAAAAATGGAGTTTCTTTGATTGCTGATGGTTGGAGTGATACACGCAAGCGATCCATTCATGGTATGGTTGCTTATTCTCGTGGGGAAATGTATTTTATATCTTTACATGATGCATCGGGGACAGGAAAGTCAGCAGATGTACTTGCAGCAGAGTGGGTTACAGGTGTTGAGCTTATTGGCCCAGAGCATGTTGTGGGATTTGTTGCAGATGGAGAGCCTGCAAATAGGGCAGCAGGTGCTATTATTCAGGGATATTATCCACATATCACAGTTTCATATTGTATGGCTCATTGCTTGAACAACCTACTAAAGGATATTGGTAACCTGTCATGGATTGCACCTGTCATAGAGCAAGGAGCTCAAATGGTTAGCTTTGTTTTGAATCACCAGTTTCTTCGCCATCACTTCTCTTTGCGGTCGAAGAAGACACTTTTAAAATACTCTGATACCAGATTTGCCTTTAACTTCTTGATGCTAGGCAGGTTAAGAGAATGCAGTGGTGCCTTGAGGCAGTTATTTCTTAGTGATGAGTTTACCTCATCAACATTGACAGATACTCCTACAGGTATCTTATGCTTGGGGAAAGCAAATAACTCCACTTTTTGGGATGATGTAAAGCTGATAGATGCTATGGTATCACCCATTATACATTTATTGAGGGTTATGGATGCTATGCAACCTTGCATTGGCAAGGTATATGAGGCTATGGACAGGCTGAATGAAAAGTTGCAGGAGTTGGTACCAAATGATGAGGCATATGAGGAAATACACCATTTAGTTGTGACGAGGTGGAACTCCTATAGCTCACCCATGCATGCAGCTGCATTTGTTGTGGATCCTGAGTTCCAGGGCAAGGTTCAGGAGAATGATAGTGAGGTTATGGATGCATGGAGACTTATATTGTCTCGTCTAGTGCCTGATCATGGCACTAGACGAAAGATCAGAGATCAGCTTTCATGTTATAGGACCTTTCGGGGTTCTTTTGGTTGTGGGGATGCACAGGAGGATCGCTGTAAGATTGGGGCAGCTTTGTGGTGGGAGGACTATGGTTCGGATGGTCCTGAGTTGCAGCAACTAGCCATCCGTATTTTGAGTCAGTCAGTTAGCTCCTCTTGTTTGGAGCAATTGTGGAGTACCTACGCTCACATTGCTTCAAAGAAGAGGAACCGTCTTGGTGTGGAGAGGGCAAACGATCTAGTATTCGTTAGTGCTAATTTGAGGATGTTATGTAACAGTATGACAACAAAGCCTGATCCATTCACAGAGTGGGAGATGCAGCAAGAAGAGGAGACACATGCTGATGTTGAGGGAGATGCAGCAATTCATGGTACACATGATGATGAGGTTGGCACTTCAGGAGTGGCTAGAGTAGCCTCAGATCATGATCATGATCATTGATTTAGCTTATTTATCACGAGTCTCATGATACATGACACATTTACATTATATATGATATTATGATCATTGATGACACTGTGACACTTGGGTTGTTGACAGTTGTGCCACGCCGATATTATATTTGTACTTGAGTCTTGCAGTCTTGCAGTTGCCCTTTGGGCTATTTTGGCATGCCGCATTTTGCTTTAGTCTAGAGATTAGACTTTATATTTGCAGTCTTTTTTGGGGCAATGAGCATGTTCTTTCAAAGATTAGACTTCAATTCATATTTGTAATCTTTTAAGTTTTTTGGCAATGGTACCATAGGAATTTTCTTTTAGCTTAGACTTTTAAGTTTAGTTCATTGTTCATTGTTTTATCATTTATGATTTTTGACATATGTGTTATGGATTTTATTATTTATAATTGAATAGCTTACCTCTTGAGCCTTGTAAGTTGCAATTCAATTTCTAATGAGTAGTTTTAGAATAATGCATGATATCTTAAAGTTAAAACTTAAAATGATTTGTCCTTGTGGATTATATACCTTGGTTTTAAGTTTTAACACTCCAGAGTCCACATGGATTATGAGTGAAATATTATTATTTTTTTCATGAATTTTGATTTTTTAAATGCCGTTCCCGTTCCCACGTCCCCGTTCCCTAAGTTTGGCGTTCCCGTCTCCGTCTCCGTCCCCGTTCCCCGTTCCCGTTCCCCGTTTCATGTTTCTATGTAATATATACATGGGAGAGTGTGTAAAGGGCCTTTACACCCAACAGTGACACTCTTCGTGATGCAAGGATTAAGAGGGTCCCTGAGGAGTGGCAGCCATAGGATGGCCCAGGGCGTTCTCGGAGAAACCAGACACACCACATCGAGCTTGTTTACACTAACTACTATTTGATGACTTGTGTCATGTAGGATCGGGAGCCCACCTCTGTGAAGGAGGCTTTACAATGTGATCATTGGTGGAAAGCGATGGAGCAGGAGCTGGAGTCGATTGAGAGGAATGACACTTGGTACCTTGTGCTGAAGCCTCCTCATAAGAAGATCATTGGAGTCAAATGGGTCTTTAAGACTAAGTACTGCAGTGATGGCACGTTGGGCAAGCACAAAGCCTGCCTTGTTGCTAAAGGTTTTGCATAGTGCCTAGGCATTGAATTCCATGATGCTTTTGCTTCTACAGTTGGGATGGCTACTATTTGCACAATTCTTACCTTTGCTAGCTATAGGCGATGGCCTATCTATTAGCTGGATATGAAGTTTGCCTTCTTAAATGGGGAGTTGAAGGAGGAGATCTATGTTGACCAGCCCCCAGGCTTCGGTTCTTCTAACGGTAAGGTGTACAGGTTGAGGAAGGCTCTCTATGGCTGTAAGCAGGCTCCTCGTGCTTGGAATGAGAAGATTGACTTGTTCCTCTTAAGAGAAATTGGGATATCGGCGTTCCAAAGCCGATCCCCAGCTTTATGTTCACCTCAGGTGGAGGTTGTGTGTTGTTTGTCCTTTATGTGGACGACTTGATTGTGATAGGTGACCATACTGAGATGGTCGAGCAAACAAAGGCAACACTTCATGAGAAGTTTGAGACAACAGACATGGGACTTCTTCACTTCTTTTTAGGTCATGAGATCTATTAGATAACGAGGGGGATCTTTATTTCACAACGGCGGTATGTACAAGAGCTCTTGGCTACGTATGAGATGGAGGGATGCAAGTCTCTTACGACTCCTATGGACCTGAATTGGAAGGTTGTAGCTCATTCTGATTCTCCTTTGGCGGATGCTACTTGTTATAGGCAGTTGGTTTTCTCCTTGATCTGGCTTCTCAATACTTGTGTTGACTTATGTTATGTTGCAGGTGTGCTAGCTGGGTTTATGAGTGAACCCAAGATGGTGCATTGGTAGGCTGCTCAGAGGATTTTGCGGTTCCTACAAGGGACCCTCGATCTTGGGATCTATTATCCACCAGGTACAGGTGATGCAAACTTGGTACTTATAGGATGGAGTGATTCAAATAGGGTTGGCAATGTGGATCATCGGAGGTCCACAATAGGTTATTGCTTTACCTTGGGGGTTGGTGTTGTTTCATGGAGCAGCAAGAAGCAATCCACGGTTGCCTTATCTTCGATTGAGGTAGAGTATCGGGCGGCGTCTTCTACTACATGTGAGACAATGTGGTTCTTAGGCTCTTGGAGGAGCTTGGCTGCCTACAACAAGGTCCTACTGTTCTTTAGTGCAACAATGAGAATTACATTGTCTTCGCCAGGAACCTTGTGTTTCATGCTCAGACGAATTATATTGAGATCTAGTACCATTTCGTTCGGGAGAAGATTCTGGATGTGACTATTTCCTTGGTCTACTACAAGACAGAGGACAATCTTTCCGACTTGTTTATAAAGGCACTTCCTTTGGCTTTACTTGTGATCCCTTAGCCTTCTGCCGTGTCTAGGATTTGAGAGGGGGTGTTAGACCTTGACATTCCTTGGATAGGCAGGTGCAACAGATGCAGCAGGCAGTCCATGCAGCAAGTACAACAGGCAGTCCATGTGGCATGCAGCAGGCAGTCCACATGGCAGCTGACATCGGCAGGCTGGAGACGTGTCCGGTCGGATAGTTTTTCTGTCCAGTCGGCTGCATTTAATGCACCTAACCTATATTTTATGGTGTATTCTTTTTGGCCTATTGAATGGCCTTTGTCTTCACATTCTTTGATACTTGTGCTCTCAATTTTCAGGCTGCAGACCGTGGAGATTGCCCTCGAGATTCTCGAAGATTGAGATCTTTGAGGTGGAGACATTCTCTTTGCACCCTTGTATATATCTGCATCCTTATACAACATTCTTCACTACAGATTTTCTGTGTTTCACTGTCTCTTTCTCTGTGCTCACTCTTTGTTTTGGTCATACGCTTCGGCATCGCTTCACTTTGGCAGAAGTATCCAAGGCTTCCCACCCCCCTAAAGTGCCATGGAGGACAACACGGATACAAGAACACGCAAGAACACGTAGAAGCATGCTAGACATGGCAGCAAAAAACAGTTAGTTTGACCATACGAAAAATCTACAGTTATGTACCGTATCGTATGATATGAATCATATAGTTTGTTCAGTACCATACGACGTACGGAGGCAACTATGGGTGTGGCTTTCAATGGTGATGATTGTGCAAGAGATGATTACAAGAAATGGCTATGGAGTAGCTGCTTTGATTTCACTGTTGGCCTAACCATGTACGATGATAATCATCACTAGATATCAAAATGTGATGTGAGAAATGATGATCATTGATATATAGTGCAAATTAAAGGAGTATCAAATTATCCCTTTGGATTGTCACCTGTATGTACATGTAGTATGTGTAGTCATTGTTTGGAAAAAATTGGTGAGTTGTGCTTGTCTAACCCCTCTTTGCAGGGTGCTTGCTTAGAGTAGTGATGTGTGGAGCCTCTAAATCTCAAATAGGAAGTGGTCCAAATGTGGCTGGTTTGGAGACTCCATGACTAGTTTGAGGGTAATGTCTCCTCTATATAATGTGGGGTATCTAGCATGGACTCTCTCCACTCCCTCCTAGCATAGTTTGAAGATCATGTTGGTTCTAGGGATATGGGCAAGCTGATGAGAGGCGGCCTTGATTTGGCCAATGGCTATTTGCATCTCATGTGGCATGTATATGTCTAGGTATCTAGGTCTCTCAATGAAGCCATTTACTGTAGTCCTTGTTTATAAAATTAGTCTCAATAGTATGACATCTTTGAGGGAAGGGGTTGCTGGGTTGAGATCCATGTTTTTTGTATGTGCATTTGGTAGAGATCCTATTGCATGATCGAGTTCCTCTCAGTGCAAGAGAGGTGTATGGAGGGGGAGTGAGGGTCATATTGGAAGGGGGGGAGGTGGTCAATGTGGGTCCCATATATTGTGAGCCACTGCTCGACCTATGCATACCACAAGCCCTCATGTCTTTCTTGTGGTTTTGCTTGAGCTGGTTGAGAGAGAGAGAGAGAAGGGAGGAGGGGATTGATCCTATTACGAAAAAAAAGGAAGCACATTGATTCTCAATCACAATGAAAGCCAATGCTCTAATGATAGAAAGAAGGTACAATGCTCGAAAGACCACAATAAATAATGCCACACTTTCTATGCTAGGGTTGCACAAAATGTCCTTTTATAGACAACCCTAACCATAAGTGATCTAACCATGATTAAATTAAAAAAACCCTAACCCAAGGGACACTACGGTCCTAGGTTCCTGGCTGTAACAACTCTCTTAAGTGACAGTTCAAACTACTAGGGAGAGCAAAACATGAAATTTAGGGCATCAATTCAGAGTCCATGAGATGGCACACACCAACTTCAACAATTGTGGGTGGAGTGTGAAGACTGATTTGCCTCATCTCTAGCCATGCAGTAAATCCTCTTTATCCACACTTAACATGGGCTAGGCTTGTGTAGACCATGAATTCCTGTAGCTTGTGAGGTTTAGCCGTTGAATCCTGCTTTGTAGTGTGCATGCCTTCTGACTGGCGTCTCATCCTGTTAAGGAAGCCATACCAAGAATGTGAGAGCAAACTCTGCAAAAGGGTTAACATGCACAAAATGTGATCCACCTAGAATTAGTGGCTGTGACTCCAGCTCACCTATCTTGCATGCATGTTCCTGGCATGCACATTACACACTTCCATGGTGCTACCTCCAGTTGCTGCCGTGGTGAAGAATTCCTTGTTTCTCTAAGGAGAGAAAATTTCAAGTCTGCAACCCCTACCTCCCCCACCAAAGCTTCAACCTTGTGGTAAAGCCAGAGACTGAAGATGGGATTCTTTGACTGTATCTTGAAATATGGGTGATTGTGGCTAACAAGATTTTGTTGCAATCATCAATCTGACATAACGACGGACTGTCTGTTGATCTTTGGCTCTTCACTCCTTAACCTGGTCATCATCACAAATCAGTTTTGATACCAATTGTAAACAAAACAGATGGATGAATATAAAGTGGAGATGGTTGTCTTATATCTATATTACAGCAGTAATATGAGCGTATACATCAGGAATTGCTACTTTAAATGTGTATCCACACTGTATTTCCAGCTCCACTTTGATGCACAGAAATCGACCTGTCCTGTCAAATATCGAGTTTTAATCAAAGATGATCAGTGCTGTTCATGATATCTGCATCTCAAACCAGGGACCTATACTTTCTGGTCCTTGTTCTACCTGTCCTGCAGCTTCCTCTGCCCATGCTGCAACCCTTCCACCTGTCCATGGCTGTGGGCATTGCCTGTTATATATTACTGGACACTGAACTGAAACGGAGAAGGAATGCCATTGCAGTGAACTGGAAAGAACAGATTAAGCTATGCTGTAGAACAACTGATTATAACAAGAACAGAGTGGGTGTAAGGAAAGATAAGATGAATGGTCAGAGAGAGGCAATTTTCAGGGGCCTGCTTAATCAATAACTTAGGTTCTCTTTACTGGTCATAGCGCTGTGTTTGACAGGCAAAATGACCCATTTCTTTATCATTTTGAGATAATGATGTTCCATAGTTGCTTTTCTTGTTCATTTGGTTATTATCTGTTGAGAAAGAGTTTGCATGGCACATTGCTTGGTAGTAATATAACAGTCGAGTATCTCCTTTTGTAGTGGTCAAGATGCAAAGGCAAGCAAGGATGCTAAAGGGGGAACCAAAGCAAGAGGCTTGCCTGAGTATGATGATGTCATAAAACCCTATAGCATGTTTCGAGACCGACCTATTGATGAAGATGATGGTGATGATGACGAGGATAAAAAGGAGAATCCTTCAATTTTAGGGAAAGTTGCACATGGTGTTGAAGCTGTTACTGAAGAACTCAAGACTATTGGTCATGAAGTGAAGGCATTTTATAAAAGATCCCTGCGAGATGACGATGATTCTTGATGCATGAAAGGCTTGTCACTCTTTTTGAAGTGGAAAGGAAAAACTAAACTGTCAAAAGGGTGTTTGTTGATGTGTGTATAGGAACACTACTACTACATAATTGTTTCTTTCAAGGCCATTTGGAAAAGGTTTTGTGGGTATGTTGAACATCTATCTAGCTTTTGTTTATGCCAAATAGTCAAATTATCATAGGAAGCAACATCTATGTTAGTAGAGCAAGTTGATAGATAATTTGTCTAAACACCTCTGGAGTTGGTATGTGACATATTCTTTAGGTAACATAGTTGTAAGACCACTACAATTGAATAATGCTCTACTGAATGTTCTTGTGTCAAGGGCAAAGTAGAAGTGCTTATCTACAAATGCATGTTGAGTACGGTTTCTAGGTTTCATGTTCTATAAATTTTTTTGAATTATGTTGTTGCATGCACCTAGTGTTATGATGTGAGATGTGTTGTAGTTGTAGATAGCATGTACTTTGTGATAGCAAGGGGTAGATGAGATCTAGGTAAGTGTCGGTGAGTTTGTTGTTGCTTTGTAGGATACTCTATGCCGTTGTGTTGTAATGTCTTAAGCAAGCTCCTATTTTAACACGATGCGATAGACACAAGTTGTATCTCATTGATCAATAATATTCATAGTGTGTTCAAAAACTTGGAGACGTTTTCAGCCATATATTGCCATCTTGTATAATATCTACAATAGACAATATATAATATTTTCAGCCATATATTGCCATCTTGTATAATATCTACAATAGACAATACAATTTAGTTATTTATTCATGGTTGATCAAGTCAAATTTATGCGTGCACCTTGTGAAAGTTCATTTGTCATGACAAGTGATGCTTCTAATATGATTTAGCTTCAACAAAACTAATTTGATAAGTAATCATCATATTAGTTTTTATGACCATTATTTGTTGAACATTGATGTTTTTGAAGGTGGGTTATTGCTTTGCATTTGAGTGATAGCATTAATTGTGAGATGGTTTGTGTAGTTTTAATAGAAGAAGTTATTTCAACAATGCATAGTATATGCAAAAGTAGCAATTATTGATTACATGTCTAGGTAGACAAGCTTTATAATTTACATTGTGTGTCTTGCAAGCCAAATCTAGTGCATATTAAAAAGTGATAATTTATATTATCTAAGTATTATGGTTCTTGGAGATACATGTTGCTCCTTGCTTTTAGAATGACCTTGAGGTAGAGCTAGGAGCAATAAACTTTGATACAAACCAGTTTCAGGCTGATGCTTTGCATTCCAACCCTCCGAAGAAATATTCTCAAAAGAAATACAAACCAGCCTCAAACTGAATGCAAAGCACCAGCCTCAAACTGGAGCAATAAACTGGCATAACCTTTCTTTCGAGGGTTGGAATTTCTATGTGAAGCTAAAAAATAAACCGAATAACCACTTGTGGGAGCCTTATCCTTGCCATATCGCTACAAACATTGGATGTGAACACAGATTATGTAGCACCATACTTACCTGAGAGAGAGAGAGAGAGAGAGAGAGAGAGAGAGAGAGAGTGTGTATGTGCGCATGCATGTGAGAGAAATGTTTGGCTTTATGCCCTAAGGATGTAATAATTGGAATTCAAGCCCCTAAAAGAAGAGAGAAGGTTAAGAATTCAACTTGGAAGCACTCATCTTAGATAATAATATTAATACCTTGCAAATGATTCTATAAGTGTTTTTATTAGTGTATGTTTAAATCCATTCTTCTTGCCTTGTTCTCCAAACTTACCCCTTTGTGTAGGCCATACATGCTAGTGCACACTTTTTGTAGTAAAATATTTATACAACTCTTTTCTTTTGTTGTTCACGTCAAGTAATTCATGTTTGCACATGTAAGCACATATATATACAAGTATGCACAAGCAATCACTACATATATTTTCACACAAACACACACATTGATTTACTCACTCTGTCTTCCCTCTCCCCTCCTTTGTGTGTGTGTGTGTGTGTGTGTGTGTCTCTCTCTCTCTCTCTCTCTCCATTGTTTCCACCGACATAGAAATTGATTTAGTATGTTTGAAATTTGATTTCATTCTCAAAGATTGTATGGTTTTATAACATGTTTTACACTTCAAAGCTTATGAGTTTCATCTCTTGTTCGCAGCCACTACTATTTTCTTTTTAATCATATTATTGTATGATAGCTACATTTCAAAGCAAGGGATTGATGTGGGCTTTAGGAGAAAATATGAATAATGATTTCTAGGTAGTAAGGTTTTTTAAAGCTATCCAAGGGTTTTAGGTAGAGTTGAGGGTTTCATAGTCTATGAGAGATTGCAAATGATTAGAGGCTAGAGTACTAACGTCCTTTTTGTGGTGGGGGTTTGAGCATGCAAGGGTTTAAGGGTCCTTATACATGTACAATCTTGATGCATTATCAAAGACGAATGTAGCATACCAAAGGCATATGTACCATAGATTTCAAAGGGAGTTCATATGGATGGAGCCTCGCAAACATGTTCTATATAGTTGTTCCACAAATCTTGCTTGTGCAAATGAATAGTTTTAGTTTTGTGTGTGTTTTTTGAAGGTTATATATTTAAAATCTATCTAATTTTGATTCTACGTGTGTGTATCTATATAGGCTCCTTTGAGCATGCGATCTCTTTATGTTTCACACTACGGCAATTTGTTTTTAGCAATTTAAACGCAAACTATTACTCTAAATATATAGGTGCAACTTGCTTACATGTCCAAAAACACATGTAAAGCAATTGTATATGCATATAGATCCAAGTTAGAGGTGCACATTACTATGCTTTTATATCTTTACATATATATTACTACAAAATGCTTTTATAACTTTTTTAACTTTACATATATGCTTGCTACAAAATGCAAGGGTGAAGCTCTATTGAATCACTTGTGCATTCCTTAATATGGATGTTATTGTTGTCACTTCTTCTCACATGTGGATGTGAGCATAGTATAATTAATAAATTAAGTATGATTAATATATTATTTGTAATATATTACCCACTCACAAGTTATCTACAACTCATAATCACACTCATTTAATGTTCTATATCTATCTAGAACATTGTGGTAACACACACACACACACACACACACACACACCCCCCCCCCCCCCCCCCCCCCCCCCCCCCCCCGCCCCCCCCACATAAAATAAAGCATGATTATCTAGACATTATTAGCTCCATATACTAAAAAAATGATATTGTCGAGAATCTACAATGTCTCCATATACTAAAAAAATAATCTCGTCAAGGGACTGATGTTATAAACTATACACAAAATAATACAAATATAAGTGCTTCTTGAGCTTAAGGGGAATTGAACCATGAGCATAACCAAAGTAGTATGCCCACCAAGGAAACCCCCCATCTACTTCGTCAGGTTGAAGGGGTGAATATACAACAAAAAGTAAACCTAGAAAAAAACATCACCCTCTAAATCCCTACCCATTGCAACCAAAGAAGAGGCAGTCTTAGTGGGAATTTATCGATAGACTTGGCACTTGAGTCACGTAGGTTGCAACTTATAAAATGAGAAATAGAGAGAGGGGGCTCCATGAAGTTGATACCATCTAGCCAAATAGAATTGAGAGAGAAGTCATCAATCAGCTTGATGAGAGGGGGTTGCATACACCTTCATGAGAGGGGGTTGCACACACCAAGAGGGGGACTTTGTGAAGTCGATGCCATCATACCAAGGAAAATTGTCTTTAGAGAGGGACCTTCCAGCCAAAGACATTCGAGTGCAATGGGGGAAGGTATTGGCTTTTCAGAGGGGCAATATAGCTTTGAAGTTGCAAGATGAATATGAGAGAGTAGAGTAGAGTAGTTTATTATCGTCCACGGAATGCCAAATTATGATCCAAGGGACCATGAATGAGAGAGAGAGAGAGAGAGATTTGTCTGCCAATACCTGCATGCATGGACAACAACTTCCATTACACCCTCCATCTTCTCTCCTATTTATGACTCTTAAGAGATTTGTCCACCAATACCTCCATGTATGACTACCTCCATGTATGACTGGAAGCTATGGGGAACTTCTAGGTATGTAGCGATCATGTAGGACTTGGAAGGCAGAAAAATGATGTAGAGATTGGACGGCATGGAAGACGTAGGCATGCGGACATCATCCTGGTGGGATGCTGTGAGAGACAGAGAGAGAGAGCTTCTCCTTCCAATATCAATTGCATCAACCGCATGATGGGAGGTTCTCCCAAACCCTACACCACCTGTCTCGACATCACATGAGCCTGCTCCTCTTCTCTATCTTTCTCTCCCTTCTCGTCAATCACCCGCAGACGTCCAACAGACCATCTCTTGGCTCAAGAACGACATCTCTAATGCCATCGAAGCCACCGATCAGGGCAGCCTTGATGATGCCTGCCATGCCTTTTCACCCCTTCAAACCACGCAAGATGATGCCTGACTCGATGATGCAACCTTGACGATCCCAGCAGCAAAGACAGATCTCAGAGAGGCGAGGACCCGAAGACATCCAGCAGACCATCTCTCGGCTCGAGAACGACATCTCTGATGCCATTGAAGTGAATGATCAGGGCAGCCTTGACGATAATTGTCTTGCCTTTTCACCCCTTCAAACCAACCAAGGCGATGCCTGCCTTGACGATGCAAAGCCTCGAGGGGGGCAGCCTTGATGATCCTACACCAAACACAACTTTCAGAGAGGTGGGGAGCAGCAGCTTGGCTACCTCGACAATCCAGGCTGGGTTCTGCCCTTTCCATCCTCTTTCGAATCTTTACTTTGCGTTTACTAGTAACGAGAAAGGGGGGGGGGGGGGTGCCACTTGGTAGCCCCCACCTCCCCCACAAGAAAAAAAGAGAACGCAGGGGTAGGTGTCACACATCCAACACTCGCCCCCGCCTGTAAAAATTGGACGGGGCGAGTCTAGGCACGGAACGCCTAGTGTAAGTGAATGTACCTTGAACATCATGCACACAGAGAGAGCAACTGCAAATAGACGGGGGTTAACACGTGGCACAACCCAAAGCACCTCCAAGGGTTTTGCAAGAGGTGCAAGAGCTTGAACACATCAAAACCTTCAAAAAATAAAGATAGAAGATAGAAGATTTGCAAGGGGTGCAAGAGCATGACATAAACCTTCAAATAATAAAGATAGAAGATAGAAGATTTGTCCATCCACACATTTAACGCGATAGATATTTGTCCCTTCTTGGCTACATTCTTGACTTTTGTCAAGGAATCAATCGGCTCTTATGACGCTATCTTCCATGTGGTTGAAAAACTTAAAGTCCCTTGAAGGTAACCATTGCTTGATGAAGTAGAGCTATCCATAATGAATATACCTTCATGTGTAGAGAGCTTGAAATCTTTCTATAGATATATGATAAATAGCTCTAGTTTGTAAGGATTTTGTAGCATCAATATCATCTTAGGCAAGATAAAGGCACTGTATTAAGATAGATGATTTGATCATTGTATGTGCTACTAAGAGAAAGTTCACTTTCACTACACACACACACACACACACGCACGCACGCACGCACACAAAACCAACTGCTTTATTTGGTTCATATATGTAGATGCAGCTTGCATTTTATTCTTCTAGGATGAGTATTTTCCAAGCCCAATGCTATTTTGAAAGCTGTCTTGCATACCACTACATTAAACAACTATACTCAATGTTCTCTCATGCTCATGATATCAATATTGAAGACAAATAGCATCTTAGTACCTATAATGCAAAAAAGAAAAATATACTTGTGATGCCTTTAATTTTTGATAACCATACTCTACAAGTGATTTTCTTGAAAATACTCATATCATTTACTTGATTTATGCATCATTGTCATGTCATTTGGTGTGCTCCGTATCATAATTCCTTCTATTACTTTTAAATTGCACTACTCGTTTGCTATTGCAAGCTTCCTACATTGATCATACCTCTTCTAGCGAGGCATGTTGCTAGTTGCTAGATTGGCCTACTTGCTTTGTTGAGTCCATTGCTTGATTACATGTTGGAAGTGGTAGCTTGTCAAGAGTGTCTAAATTAAATGGCTCAAAATATAATTGGACTTGGTCATTGATAAGTTCACAACATTATTTTCTCTTGCACTCAATGACTTGTTATAGTGGGCATAGGTTATCTAGAGCAAAAGTTTGATAGATAAAAACATAGACCAATGATAAGACTCAAAAGATATTGAGAGCATGACATTGGGAGAGGGTAAAATGATTGGAGATTGCTAGGAGGATTGGTGAAGTTTTGATGACTATGGTTTCAAAGAATCTTAATAATGTGTGGAAGCCCATGATGAAAACTAGAGTTAGGTTAGGGCTAGGATTAGAATAGGGTTTAGACTTGAGGGCTAATGTGAACATTAGGGACACAAACACCTAAAAGAGAGACCTTTACAAATCTCTTTATTAAGAGAAGAGACAAACAAAGGTTTCCATGTGCACAAGAATACATTATTTTTATTTCCTCTACTTTGGACGTAATGAAGTTCATTTCATGGTTCTCCTCTCTATTTTATCTAAAAACTCCAAAATTTGACACTTGATGGTTCCCATAATCCTATTTACTAAAAAAATATGTCAAAAGATATGAAAAAGATGATGTGAAGCTAACACGAAATGTTTTGAAGACAATATTCTTTTTGGGACCCATATCATTTTGTGACGTACTTATCCTTAACTAGGCTAGGGGAGGTAACATTTGGTAGTCGCCTAGACCCCTCTCCAAAAGCAACACCAGCCAAACCCCATAGTATTCACAAACTTAGCTGGTTGAGTAGTCTCCAAGTCTACCTTTGCAGTAATACATTAAAACCTCAATTCAAAGGATTGACTGGCTTTAATGTGTCTAAAGTCTCGAAGAAAATAGTCTAACATCCACCTAAGAAGGTTCACTTTGTAACCAATCAAAGGTAAGTGTGGGATAACACCACACTTGAATCAAAGAGAGTGGAGCTCTCTTATCAAGTTCCATGATCGTAAGGACCAAGACCCAACTACATTCTAGTCCCTTAAAATGGTATTACGCTAGCTCTATCGTCCTACAAAATTTGGGGTCACATTTTAATAACTCTATCTAGTATTTAGGAAAGTTATTGAATAGATTGGTCCATCCAACCATAGATACTTAGTTGTTGTTAGAAGACTGTCGGTTTAGTTATCTAGTTAACAAAGCATGATGTTACACAATGAGAGTATACAAAAGTAGCTTTCTTTTATTATTCCCTTACATAAAGTTCATTACATGTAATTTGAATACAATAAAAAAACAATCAAATATTGGAACATAGGTTCTATTAATTAGGATTCAATTTCTTTACTACAATTCTTACAAGGATGCCCATTCTTACCAAGGCCTCCATCCCTATCTGGGAGATGGGGATCACAAAGTACTACATCACTATTATTGGGTGTCGAGAGATTTACAGGCTCAAAGCCCCTCTAAGCTCCTCCACTTAAGGTGATGCGGCAATAATTGGTATTTTTCACCACTTGGCTCTTGACCATGGGTGGATACCAAGTAGTGTCCTTCTAGTAGGTTTTCTCAATTGTTGAGGTAGCTGCAATGGAGCTTCTGTGTAGAGATGTAGGTTGAGAGCGAGAGAAGAGATAGAGACACATGATTTGTGGTACTGAAGAGTGTACCTCAATAATGTTTTAGATAGGTATATGTACAATGTACAGCTTGGCCCTTACGGGCAAACACGGGTACTACCCTTTATCCCAACAACCTCCCCCCTAAAGGCAATGTGCCCAAAGGTAGAGGAAAAGAATAAGCTAAGTCTAATTAAGTTGAAGAGGCTATACCTATCCAATACCCATCATCTGCTGGCAATGTGCAAACCTCTCTGCTGGAAGACCCTTTGTGAGAAGGTCTGTAGGGTTATCATCGGTATGCACCTTGACCAACTCAATGCTCTTGCTGTCAAGTACCTCTTTGATGAAATGATACTTCACTTGCATGTGTTTTGTCTTTGCATGAAAGACAAGGTTCCGTGCTAACATGATAGCACTCTGACTATCATAGTGGAGGACAGGAACCTCAGTAATCCCAAGCTTAGCAACCAAACATGACAGCCATAAGGCCTCTTTGCATGCCTCAGTGGTGGCAGCCACATACTCTGCCTTCGTAGTAGATAGCGAAACATACTTCTGTAGCCTGGATATCCAAGAAGTAGATCCTTGTGTGAAGGTAAACACATATCCTGAAGTGGACTTCTTGTAGTCCATATGTCCAGTATAGTCTACATCCGTAAAGCCAATGATAGATGCCTTTTGCTTGCCAAAGCAGATACACAAATCCTTTGTGCCCTTGAGGTATCTCATAATACCTTTCACTGCTTCCCAATGTTTCTTGCCAGGGTTTGCCATGTACCTGCTAACCACTCCCACTGCAAAGGCAATGTTAGGACGTGTAGCAACCATAGTATACATCAAACTGCCAATGGTTGAAGCATACGGAATCTTTGTCAAAATTGAGTGAAATCTCAGTCAAAATCAGCCAACACAATATTAGTGAGTTTGGGAATATCCCAATTCCCATTTTTTGAATAAAAAAGGTGGCACCCGGATAACATGCCCATAAGTTACTCAAAACCATATGATGTGACCTATCATTAGAAAGTGCTTGAAAAATGAAATCTATCGAGCTATAGAACACTCGATTTGGAGTTATAGCGTTCAAGTTATGAAAAATTCAAAGGTTTGACCATGTGTCCCAAACTTATGGGAAATTCCCATATTCCCCAATATGGTGTTAGCCCAAATGCACTTCAATACATAGGCATATCATTCCTCAGTGTCTTGACATCACTTGAGTATGTATATGCATCAACATGCATGTCCAAGGACCAATGTCATTAAAGGACAGAGAGCTGCCTGTAAATTGTAGGCTATGGATTGTGTATTCCAGCAACAAGCACGTCTACAAATTGAGCCAAATCCTTGCCAAGATTAGCTCAAAATTGTCTCAAGACAATGCCACATGATTTTCAAAGCATCCAACATCAAGATATCCAATAGCCATCAAATGAGCATCAATCTCAAGAGATCAGGTGCTACCCTGTTTATTACAGATGTGAATATTGTGTATTTTAGACCTGAAGCTGAATGTATATCAATCCCAAGTGTAATATTACACTTCAATGCTCAATGCTAAGAATTAGATGCAAATTTTGGAGCACAACTATGATACTAAATGAAGAGGAGCAGCTGCTGTAGGTCCTGAGCATGCTGAAAACTAGATCTGCATACCCATGTTGATGGTGCCTTTAGTCCTGAAGGGATTAAAATGATGGTCCAAGTGTTGGAGATGATGGGGAGGGTCCCCAAATGGCCAACAATGGCTACCAATAAGCTCGAATGAAGAGGGAAGCTTCAAGCTTCAAGAAAAAGCTTCAAACCTTGCTGCCCTACACGTAGACTCTTCACAATGAACTCTTCTTCAACTTCAAGCTCCTGCACTTGAAGACATGCCAAGCTCTTGATTTCCTAAACCAAGATTTGATTCCAGTTTGTTGAGGTAGCTGCAATGGAGCTTCTATGTAGAGATGCATGTTGAGAGAGAGAGAGAAGAGATAGAGACACACAATTTGTGGTATTGAAGAGTGTACCTCAATACGTTTTAGATAGGTATATGTACTATGTACAACATGGCCCTTACAGGCGAACATGGGCACTGCCCTTTATCCCAATATCAATTACTCTAGGGTATCCATTAGACCTTATGGTGAGTCCAACTACTATCGTTGGCCTCATTAGCTATGTAAATCCAATTGCTATATATCTATTGATCTCTAGATCTAGCAAGTATGTACTCTCATAAATATCCTTATCAATTCACAAGCAAAACCATAGAGCAACTCAAACCCAATTATCATGACTAGGTTTGGTATGGTTTGCATCCTCAATGATGTCTTATGAGGAATTCTCCTTGAAATATCTAGAAGTGGTTTCTTTGACAACCTCCATTCCTTTATGGTATCTCTTAAATACCACCACTTTGGAGTAAATTTGATAGTGCTTCCATGAGATTATTGAAAAGAGAGAAGAAGGTAAATAGATTTGGAGAGAACTTCCATGTAATCGTGGAAATAGAGAGAAAGTTCAATGGATTTGGCATCACCACAATCCTTGCTAATCTCATTGAAAAATGATTTACCTCATATCTGTCCATGAATCACGTGGTGGGGGGACTTACTTGATTTGTTGCACCAAACACACACCATACACATAAGAGGAAGCTCCCCTAAAGAACACAAGAGGAGAGATGGATGAAAAAATGTTTTCTTGTTGATTTCATATACAATACAATGTACAAAGAGTATAGATAAGATACAACATAAAAGAAAGTGGCCTATAAAGTCGAACAGTGCATAACTAACTATACTAATTGACTGGTGCTATAACTATGCCGACTAGTTAGGTAGGTGCAACAAACCAAGTATAATAGGTGATACGTAAGTGGCCATGTGAGCATCTAACTAGGTGGGCCATCATCAATGTCTTTATGTGTTGAGCTTGCCATCTCAACAATATCAACACATCTTTTGAAGTGATTAATCTCATTGATCCAATATGGTTATTCAGAGAAAAATTCAAGCAAAATTTTATAATTTGTTGAGTAGTGGTCATTTGTGGAGCATATTTTCAAAGGTGATAAAATTCAAGGCAAACTACTCTAGAGTTAGATCACATTATTCAAGGCCAAAAAATTTGTAAGTTTAGTAATTTAATTTTTTTGAGAAGAAATTTCTTCTCTTGGAGTGAAGCTCTTATCTCTTGATATTCTTGAGTTCACAAAAGCACTTTGTCTTATATATAAGAGACAATACTGTATGGAGCTAAATAATAAGTGATTTAACTATCCACAAATACTCTCAATCCAAAACCTTGGATTCACATTACCAAATTTCTAGTTAGTCCATCTCTTCCTTCCCTTAATTCGGAAATTCCCTTCCTCACATGAAGTCTAGTCAGCTTCGTTTCTCAACTCAAACCCTCTTGGAAATGACATTGACTAAGTTTTTCCTAAGTGATTTGAATGAATATTCAATTATGATATTTAGCTAATGATTAAAAAAAAAAAGCTTAGTATCCCTCTTAAGTTCTTTGATTCCATCAAACCCATACTACTTTTTCTCCATATACCCATGTCTCCTACTATATAGCATCCCCTCAAAACATCTTACATTCTAATAAACATTTGCTTTGATACCACATGGGACACTCACCCCCAACTAGATTAGATGAGGCAATAATATCACTCTAACATCTCTCCATAAGCAATACTACTGAGATGGCAAGTTCAACATGTGTAGACATTGATGATGGACTATCCGGCTAGATGGGTCCATATGTCCACATTTAGCATGTCAGTGGACACTACGATCCTCACATGGACACTGACTTATCACTTATTATATTTGGTTGTTACACCTATCTACAATTGGTATAGTTATGGTGCCAATCGATTTAGTATAGTCAGTTATGTACTATTTGACTTAGTAGGTCACTTTCCTTTATGTTGTATCTTATCTATACTTTGTGTACATTGTATTGTGTGAGAAAGAAGAATAAAAAACCATAATGAAAATGTTTTGGCCTCCATCTCTCTTCTAGCGTTCTTGAGTGAGCTTCCTCTTGTGTATATGGTGTGTATTGGCATATCAACTCAAGAAAGTCCCTCCACCACGCGATTTGTAATATGGTATTAGAGTGGCGCCACTGAGAGAGGTTGTTTATGAGTGAAGGTTAAAATAAAGGAGAAGAAGCAATGATTTTGGATAGTGATGGTGGAGGTAATAGAAGCAAGGTAGATCAAAAATTTCAGATTGTTCTAGATTTGGTATGTGAGCATAGCACTGTGTACATTTTGCAGATAAGCTTGTTAGGCCTTATCACTACTTTTTTGGCCATTTGAGGCTATTTTAAGACTCATTTTAGACCCACAAGATTGCAGATAATAGTTTTAGGGTATACTACAATTTTTGTTATGTTGATCGAAATTGGATATACATATTACAAATTTCAAATTTGTAAGTTCTGACGTGTTTGCCAAGAAGCAAACACAATTTTTACTTGCAAACAAGTTACCGATTACATGTACTATTGAGAAGTTAGTTAAAAAGGCTGCTTGGTGTATTGCTCTATACTTATTGTGAAAGGTTATAGAAGACTTGCTTGCTATTTTGTATCAATTTTATGATAATGTTAGAGAAACCTGTGGAAACCCCATCATTGAGAAAGCTGGATAAGAAAAATTATCCATAATAGAAAATTCGTATTGTGATGAACTTCCTTATTGGAAAATGCCTTTATGAGTTTGTTTTAAGTGAAGAAAAGGAGCTAGAGATAAGTAACTCGGTGTCTCCAAATTAATTAAAGACATATAAAGAATGGAATGCAAATGACAAAAAGGTGATGTATTGACTATCTGAAGTCCATTGATAATACTATACTGGGATATATTAGAAATGCAGAAACTTCACATGTAGCTTGGATAAAATTTTAGACCATGTTTTTATAAATACAAAGGCATGAAATATTCAACTCAATCAAGAGTTGAATACTTTGAAGAAAGGGAAAATGCTTGTCAATGAGTATGTTATGAAGGTGAGGAGCATTATAGATGCTTTGGTAGCAATTGATACAATGCTTGATGATGATGATTTAGTTTCATCTACTTTGGGTGGCCTTAATAATGTGAAATCTCGAAAGTCATTTTTCACTTCTGTATATGTACAAAAGCCATTTCTAGATTTTGATGAGTTGGTCTCTCTCATGATCAACACTGAAGGGATCAACATGTAGGGTCAATCATCTAAAAGAAACGATAAACATGTCTAAGCTTTTTACTCAAGTTTAGGAAGGGGACGTTGCAAATCCTCTTCAAGAGGCCATGGTATGAAACATGCTGGTGATAATTAGTAAAACGGATTAAATGAGTAGTTTGATGAAGTGCAAGTTTCAAGAGGCCATGGAATCTTTAGAGGTAGGAAGAAGTCTAGTAGAGGAAGAGGTGAATGGCAAAACACAGTCTCTAGCAATTCTAGTATTGTTTATCATTATTGTGGTAAAATAAGTCATATTATAGCCCATTATTATGCTAAGAAGGATGGTACTTAGAGTGGTAAATTGCATCAAGGAAACTATGCATTGTCTTCACAACAAAATGAAGACAAAAATGTGCATATGTTTGTTATGCAACATATGATGAATGATGTTATAAGAAAGAGGACACATGATGATGTATGGTATATTAATTTAGATGCATCTAATCATACAACCGATCATTTTAGATTATGGGCGCCCCCCCACCCTTCTTCTTTTTCATCTAATCATACAACCGATCATTTTGAATGGTTTGGAGAGATGAATGACTTACAAAATCTAGGTTATGTGTAGATTTTACACATTGAAAAGGTTCCCTTATCTTTGCATAATGGCAAGACAAAGATTCTGTTATTTGTATTACATGTACTATCAATCGCAAAGAATTTAGTGTCTATTGGTTAGATGGTAGAGTAAGGATTGTAGGTTTTTAATGCAAAATATTGTTTTCTAGAATACTTTAATGATAAGTGTAGGTTGGTCGCAAAAGGAAGTAGAGTTGGATGTATATTAGAAGCCAATAAGACTTGTGATCTAGTTTCATTGCCTAAGAGCAAGAAAGCTATTAGTTGTAAGTGGGTTTACAAAATCAAGCATAATGCAAATGGTTATATTAGTAGGTATAAGGCTATGCTAGTTGCAAAAGGCTATGCTCAAACATATGGTATAGATTATGAAGAGACATTCAATCCAGTTGCTAGAATAGCAACTATTAGATGTGTGATCACTTTAACAGTAGAGAAAGGTTGGAGTTTGTATCAAATGGATGTCAAGAATGTCTTTTTGCATGGTGAATTGCAAGAAGAGGTGTATATAGAGTAGCCTGCAGGTTATGAGGATCTAGAGCATCCCACATATGTGTGTAGGTTAAAGAAGGTACTCTATGGACTTAAGCAAGCACCTAGAGCATGGTTTGACAAGATCAAAGAGTATCTTGTCAACATTGAATTTTATATGTCTAATATTGATCACTCACTTTATGTGAGAAAGAGAGATACGGATTTGGTCATCATAGTCATCTATATGGATGTCTTGATTATGTGACAAAGGGAGATGTGGGTTTGCTCATCATAGTCATCTATGTGGATATCTTGATTGTTACAGGTGACAATAATAGTGGGATTGCAAGAAGAACTTTTTGAAGAAGAAGTTTGAGATGAAGGATTTGGGTGAGATGAGGTACTTTCTTGGTATAGAGGTGATTAAATACGATGATGGTATATGGCTGCCCCAAAGACGGTATGGCTTGGATATGTTGTCTACATATGGTATGGCATCATGTAAGCCTCTTTCAGTGCCATTGGAGAAAAATGTGAAGCTGACTGCTAATGTTGGGGATGAGATAGAAGACCCTACTATGTTCAGGAGGATAGTAGGAAGTCTAATTTATATGACTATCACAAGGCTAGAGACTTGAGTTATGTTGTTGACCTTGTCAATCAATTTATGTAGATGCCTAGAAAACCTCAATTGGATGCAATTAGAGGTATATTGAGGTATGTGAGGTCCACATTGCATTATGGAAATTTTTTTGAGGTAGAAAGGTAAGGATATATAGGTGTTTGGATACATAGATGTTGATTGGGCTAGTAGCATGTCTGATAGAAGATCTACTAGTTGTTTCTATGACAACATGTGAGGTGATATGGCTACAAAGTTATTGGGTGATTTTGATGTGCAAGGAGATGGTCTAGTTGTTATTCACTGTGACAACATGAGTAGCATATACGTAACTAGGAACCTAGTGCTTCATACTAGGACAAAACATATTGAGGTGCACTATCACTTTGCGAAAGAGAAGGTACTTGCAAGAGAAATTGACTTGGTATATATTAGCACATAGGATTGGATAGCTGACATTTTTACAAAGGTATTGGGTGCAGAGAAGCTTCAAAAATTTTGAAGCTTACTTAGAGTTACAAAGATATAATTGAGCTTGAGGGAAATGTTGAGATGGCAAGCTCAACATGTGTAAACATTGATTATGGGCCACTTGGATGGATGGGTCTACACATCTACACTTGGCATGTGTAGATGACTTGGCAGACCATCCTTAGTTGTTGTAACTTTACCTCGACTCTTTCTAGTTAGAGCTGGCTTTGGATCATGGAAGTCGATGCATATCTCAAATGGACTAAAATGGGACTGCCATGAAAGCTATAAGTCAAGCTCTCTTACCACATTGAATGTAATGGCGATAAAGCTCCTCGAATGCCTACTCTAATACTAGTTGAAAGGTGGAGCAAAGATAGAAGCATGAGCAAAAGCAAGAAGGGAGTAGGAGCTATGGAGCAAAAGTTATGGCCAAAATATGAAAGTACTATCAAGTTATCATAGTTGTCCACGACTTCTACAACATGCTATGTATCCACTTAAAATGGATAGAATGGCTACTTCTTAGCGCAGTAAGCATTCAACAAGGCTTAGCTAAGCCCTAAGAAGCTCTTCAACTAGCTTGGAACAAGTATGGTTATAGCACCATTCGATTAGTATAGTCAGTTATGCAAAGTTTGACACTTAGTAGGCTGCTTTTCTTTATGTCGCATCTTATCTATACTTTGTATACACTATATTATGTAATAAAGAATAAGAAAAAACTAGCAAGAAAATGTTTTAGCCTCCATCTCTCTTCTTGTATTTTTTAGTGAGCTTCCTCTTGTGTATATGTTATGTGTTTGACACAACTTAAGAAAGTCCCCCACCATGCGATTCATGACAAATACCCTTTGGACCCTATAGAATACATAGATTTACTTGGTTTAGTCTTTAAGTTTACCTCATAGAAAATTTGAAGGTCTCAACTTGAAGGATTGATTAGAGGGTTCCTAAGTGTTTAGAGTCTCATAGATGGCATACTTACCTAAGAAGGGTCACTTTGTAAACAATAAAAGGTGGGAGTGGGCTAACTCTACACTTGATTCAAAGAGAATGGGGTTGCCTTTTAAACCTACTTATCATGACTAGGTTTGGTACAATTTGCATTCTTAATTATGTCTTCTAAGTCCATCACTAGACTGTATTTTCTTGAAATCTTTAGAAGTTTATTCTTTAACAATCTCATATATTTTCCAATGTCTATTAAGGGTCATCATTTTCGTGAGGCTATGGAAAACAAAGAAAAAGCTTAGCAGATTTTGGTAGAGCTCCTGCACAATAGTGGAAAATAGGAAAAAATCTTGGTGGATCTTGATAGAGCTTCCATGTGAATGTGGAAAAGAGAAAAAAGCTCATGGATTTCAGCAGTAGAGCTCTTGTGCAAGTGTGGAAAAGAGGGAAAGTGCTTCGTGGAGACCTTTTGCATGAGTTTTAGAAGAGGGAAAAGGCTTGATGGCAACCATGTAATAACTAAAGAGCTGAGAGATGCTCCCTCTAGCTTTTCTTGTGCTTGTAGAGTGCTCTCTTCTCCAATAGAATTGTCTATCTCTCAGGGTTAACCATGTGTTGTTTATATAGATGAACAAGAGGACTTGACTTAAGCTTGAAGTAAGCCATTTTCAGTTCTTCTCAAGTGACTTAGCTTAATTAGGGGATATACATGTTTTTGTACAAAAATAATTTCAAAAAAAGGAAAAGCATGGCCCATCCATGATCGGGTGTAGAGTGCACATAAAAATTCTTGCACATGGGAAAAAACTTCAAACGGATATAATCTTTGCTCTAGGACTTGGAATTTGGATTCATGCAAAGTTTACAATTTTGATGATGAGGTCTTTGAGTATATGGCTTCACCTTAAGTGGTTGAAAATTTTGGAAAAGCTAAAGTTTAATCCTCATGCTTTGCTATTAGGCATTGCTACCAGTATCTTTTAAAAATCAATACAGACGTAGTCTTCAAGCTCCCTAAGCTATAATACTCTAATAAGAATTGTAACATCATTGATAACTTCTATCGTTTCATGTTACTAATGTTTAAGGTGCGAGGGTAGGTACATTACACCTTTTGTACTCTCCATTCTTTTTCTTGACCTTCTCTTTTATTTTTTCTACATGGTATCCAAGGCACCCTTCTTTTCCATAAATTCTTATATAGGTCACCATGGTGCTCTAATGCAAGGACTCTCACAATGCGAATAAAAGCTAAATGAGAGGATGTAAACTATCATTGGAGGGGATTTATTTCTACTTTAAAAGTTACACCTCAATGATGGATTGTGCAAGTTCAACTTGTTTTTACATAGCAAGGGATGTGTATTTTCTTTCAAGGCAACATATTATAAGCTGTAACATCCATAGGCAATGTGTGATAGGAAGGCGGCAATTATCTCTGTCTTAAGGCCTTCTTGATATCTTCCTAGATTTCAAGTTTTTTGGTGGTAGCATTATCTCGGCACCACTAATTTTACCATAAGCATACTTTACCTACTACCAGTTTCAGCTTGGCAATCATGGCCTTGCTAGCTTCACTTATTCCTACCTCATGAAAATAGTCCTCAAGGGTTTCAATCCATACTTTAACATCAATCTCAACATTGGATCCTTTTCTCGTGAACTTAGACGGCTTGACTTGCTTCAAGAGAAATATATTTTCATGTCGCTCAACATCCATATTAATAGAGTATGCTTGGCAATTCAAAACATATTATTTAGACTATTGCATTTAGGACAACTTCAACTATTTTGTTCTTGAACTTACAAGTAAAAATGTTAAGGTAACATAGACATAGTGTATTGCTAACTTATTTGTTTTTGTTTTGATACCATGTGTAAACATTCTCGAATGAGGAGCCCTCAATGGCACAATTTAGTGGTTCATTGAGAGACTTTTTCTAAGAGATGCCACCTAGCACTCATTAGAATAACATGCGGTTTGTCACCTAGGTATTCTTGAGTCCACTCCACAACAAAAGGTTTTAGCTATAACTCATATGGATAGACTTGAGTCCAGGTCCTCAATTCTGTACTAAGATCACCTAACAATTTAACACGCAAATACACAACCAAGCAAACAACCTATGATCAATAGGAAAACATTTCTTTTCCATAATATCAATCTAAATAGTCACTTGGATACTCCATAGAGTCAACTAACCTACTTATCCTTGGCTCGTAAAATCATTGTTTTTTCAAAAGAGTAAGCCTTATCATAAAACCAATTCATTGTCCTTTGAATGTTTTGCTGGGCAATTACAATCACATAAGGTTCCTCATCAATTGAACCATATGATTCAAGAAATTTGTGCCACTGATTCTCCTAGTCCTGCTGGTCACATCCTAAGACATTTATTACATTACAAACTTCCCTTTGATTGATGCAATAATTGACATGTACAACCACTTCCTAAACATATCATAAGGAACAATTCTTTCCAATTTTCCAAAAGAGTTTGTTAGTCTTATAATCCCCTTCTAGAGATGCAATAAATCATGAATACTCAAGTAACTTGAGTGCATGGGTAATCCAAGTTCCAATATTAGCTAAGTTAAGGACTAGGTTGGTCCTTTTCAAGCATTCTTCTTGATTTAAACTACAGTGATGAAGATCACATTTGTAGGGGTCAAAATGCACAACTTCTAGGATTGAAATTTATCCCTAATTTGACCTTAATAGCAAGATACTCTAATTGATAATCACAAACTTACCTTTGAATGATTTACAATTTATTATGCCTAATCCTTACATTATTGTATCACATGACATCTATCTTTGTTTCTACCATCCCCTAGGTCACTAAAATTCTCAATAGCATGACCAACTTAGGTAGTACTAGCAATACAAGTTGCTACTTCACAATGCAATTTTATGCATATTTCTTTATGCTTCAACTTCATGGATACCCTTCATTTCTATGGAATAGAAAGAGGTCTAGATACTAAATATATGACTTATGAGATAAGACTAGGACCATATGATGACCATAATTCTCAACTTAGCTTTAAAACCAAACACAAGGAATATAGGGGCACTTGGACTCCTTTGCAAGTTGTGGACTTGATATGCTCTTGTATCCGTAGAAATAATAGGATCAATGTGGGGTTGAGGGACCCCTCTCCAGGTTGGTATTACCAAACTTAGTGGTGATGCCGCTTGCCAAGATCTAGTAGTTACTCCAACTAATGCACAAGGGCCAATGGAAGAACTTGCAATTACATGAACTTACTATTGAACCTCCAATAGAAATCCATCCTCCTCTCCTTCTTTTTATCTTCTTCTCTCTATCTCTTCTTCTTCTCCTTGTTCTCTTGGCTCTAGCATTGAAAGTGTTGCTAATAAGTGAGAAACAAAAAATGGGGAAAATAGGATGACCTCATCCCTTGCATTCACTAACCCAATCATAGCAGTTGCAATAGCCTATGTATAGCCAAAAGTGAATGTACCTTAGTTTTAGGGTCTAACGGAGTTTTTGAAATCTACCAACAATGGCCACATTATCCTAAGGGACATCAAAATCCATGCCATATTCATTGTGCTCCTCCTTAATGGCTTTAATGGTTGCATCTATCAAAAAATGGTTACCATCAAAGTTCATGACTACCCAAGAGCTTGGTGCTTAACAACAAGCATGCTCCATCTAGGTGATGCCATTCGCTAAATAAAAGTAAAAAACTTGTATTATATACCCAAGGTCTTAGTGTCTCTAGTCTTTTCAAGAACCTTGCTAGTTGAGTCTTAGAGAACTCTCCAACTCACTCTTAAGGTGAATGTCTTTGGACTATGGAACCTGTTGGGACCATATTAAATGATGGTAAAGATTAAGATCTCAGCATTCAAGCTACAAGCAACTGTGCAAGGAGTTGTCATCCTAATCATATGCATCCATGACACACCACACACTCCAAATATGGGCATCACCCCAAGAACTTCAATGATACCTCTACTTCCACAACTCGAAATCTAGTCTAAGTGTAACGACTTAGTCCATTATCCCCCAAGAACTTCAACTCCAAATGAGGCTAATAAGAGCTAAAGAGGTGCCATGCACCAAGATCACACCTTTCGCATGAAAAGGTAAGCTGAACCAGCCAATTTGTCTAAGTTTAAAGCAAGCAAGAAAGATTCAACAAAGAGGCTAGGGAAAACAACCCAAGTTCTTAACTTGGCAATGAGGGCAAAGAATCTTGGCAAACAAACCAAGAGACACAAGTCACCAGGGCCTAAGGTGAAGGAAAGAAGAATGGGAGGAATTGCACAAGGAGCAATTCAATGGATTTCCTCCCTTAAGGCATGGCAGCACAATATGGCAACAATATGTCACCATGCCTTGATCCTAGTAGCGGGATAACTTGGGATTGCGCCTACAAAGCTTGGCACACAACGCTATAAGCACCAAGTAGAATAAGGTTAGGACTATGAAGCCTCCACTCCTCAAATGTAATTGAGTCAAGGGTGCATTGGAATGAAAAATAATAAAAGAATTGAGTCTAAATGGGCAAGACCCTAGCCAACTTCATAGACAAAGTTATGCTAAGACCTCCAAGTTATAGTGTGGCAAATATTGACGAGCTTGATAGAAAAGGCTATGTTAAGACCCTGCTAAAACGAGTCAAGTCTTAGACCAATAGGCATTGATCAACTTGATAGAATGAGTTGTATTAAGATTCCACAATGAGTCAAGAAAACCTCCCTTAGATTGTTAAGGATATCAATCCATTAAACAGGGGTGAGTGCAAGGGTATAGAAACCTTCACCGGACTTCAAGTCATAACCTGTCATGAGGTAGAAAAATGGCACAATGAAAAGGCACACAAGATATATCAATAAGGAATTATATGTATTCATAATATAGAAATATACAACATTGAGGCACATCTCAGGACTACACCCTCATGACACCACACATGTGAGGGTTCACCACACTCATAATAGGAAATCACATGTAGAAGCACATCCCAATTAGAGCTTGAGTGACTACTACTCCCTATATAGGTGTTTCTAGCTCTAAGACTATGGCATAGCTACAAAACCCATACCCTTACCCGGGGGGGGGGGGGGGGGAGATTGAACACTGGAGAGCAAAAAGAGAGAAATTGATGGGCTAAGGCTCTCACACTTTTCTAGACGCAATTTACACACACATACACACATGCACACATGCACATACACACACACACACATCTCTGTGTGTGTGTGTGTAGGTTGGCATGTGGATGAAGTATCCAAGAGAGGTGGGCAAGGGGTTTCCCAAAAAAATTGTGTTAATTTTTTAAATAATTCTGAGATTCTCAAAAGTGAACATGATTTAAACTAAATCAATTCATAACTCAACAAGTCTAAAAAGTGAGCCACTTAACTAATTTAGGTAAGTGTACACCATTGTAATAGCATATGCCTTAATGAGCAATGCTAATAAAAATAGAGGAATGAATGTATATGGCTAAATATAAAATTTAGAAGAGAATTTGGACCACATTAGAGGATACTTTTCGAAATCAAGAGAGAGAGAGAGAGAGAGAGAGAGAGAGAGAGAGAGAGAGAGAGAGAGAGAGAGAGAGAGAGAGAGAGAGAGAGAGAGAGAGAGAGAGAGAGAGAGAGAGAGAGAGAGAGAGAGAGAGAGAGAGAGAGAGAGAGAGAGAGAGAGAGAGAGAGAGAGAGAGAGAGAGAGAGAGAGAGAGAGAGAGAGAGAGAGAGAGAGCACTTTCTACCATTGGTAAAGCCTTTTGGATAGCAAATTTCTCCTATCATCAAGGCTCAAGATGTTGCCCTAGGTGACTACCCTTCCACCACTACCACTGCATGCAGGTAACATGATTTTACTCTTCTCTTTTTGACTCAAAGTATGAAATTTACTCTTCTATATTCTTCTTTTGTAGCTTGTAAACATGTAGATAACATGAAATTTACTCTTATCTCTTTTTCTTTTGTAGCTTGTTAACATGTAGATAACATGAAGGTAACTATGGCACACACCATTTCTCTTACATGGTACACATTGCAAACACAACACAATCCATAGAGACCACATCACCCAACTTGCACAAATCATATTATATTTACAAATCATATGATAGAAATAAATCATAATTTCATTTTTTGATGAGAATCACATTATATGGAAGCCATCACACCACATTTAGAATCAATTACAAGGAGATTGTAGCAGTTGTAGTATTGAGCGAGACAATTATTACAAGTGCATGAGAGGAGCAATCACTTACACCAAGAAGAACTAAGGTGGTAAGCCCCATGGCTTAAATTTAATGGTTGTCATGTTTATTTTGGCTTAAATTTAATGCCAATGACTTATGTAGAAGAAGCTAATGATGTTGAGAAAGACACTAATGGGATTTATCTATTAAAGAAACAAAGAAATATCAAAGAGTTGAAGAGTAGGAGAAACTCTTGCATACCTTACAACCATGAAATATTCAAACTATTGCTAGCAAGGTAGATGACATGCACACATGCACCCGTGCATGCCTATACATCACTATAAGGGAATCGGGGTAACCCTATGGGAATTTTCAATGCAAATTAGTGGTGTCGCTATTTGCGTTGCAAATTCGATGCAGATAGCGATGCAAATAGTGACGTCACTCTGAGAAAAAAAAGTGGGCAAAACCCGATTGCGGCATTTTTTTGCAAGAGATCGTGGCTTTGGGAGGGATAGGGAGAGGAAGAGAGAAAGAGAGAGAAGGAGAGCTTCTTACTACTACTGGCGCTGCCGTTCGCAAAGAAGAGGGAGAAGTGCACAAATGAAGAAGAGGGGCCATTGCGAAGAGGAGATGAAGAATCCATCCTCGGGCCTTTGCGGTAAGTACATTGCCTCCTCTTAGTTTGTTCTTGTTCTTTCTTCTTTTCTTTTGTTTGTTTTTCTTGAGAATGAGGTGCATTGAGGGAGAAAGAGAGGAAATAAGAGAGGGAGAAGAAGAAATGAAAAGGAAGAGAGAACAAGAGAGAGAGAATAAACATGAAAAATAACAAAGAAAGAGAGAAAGAGAGAGAAAGGGAGGGAGAGAGGAGAATGAGTAAGAAACACGAGGGGGCGGAGAGAAAGAAAGAGAGGGGCAACAAAGAAAGAGAGAGAGAGAGAGAAAGAAAGAGAAGGGGGAGAGAACATGAAACAAAGAGTGTAGAGAGAGGTGGATAAATTATGTTAGGTTAGTTAGAAAACTAAAGCTACTATTTGAGGGAAGGGGGTGTTTAAATTGCCCATCAATTTTTTATATAGCAAAGTAGTCTTGGTTAGCCAAGATAGTTCCATTAAAAATCTGAAATGCTAGATTAGGTCAAGTTAGAAATGATCGAATGTCAACTATCCTAGTGTGTCATCCTGGATCCAAATCAATGTTATGTTAGGGAGCGTGAGTTGAGACTATACCTTATCAATAAAGTGATTGATGCATATTACTCCCCCTAATTTCTCACTCTCTTTAAATCAATGCAATGTTTTACTCAAGTTTGAGAGATGATAGCAAAGTAGTTATCTTAAGCTAATGTTAGATAACCATGGTAGGAGACTATAGTCATGATTTAGGCTTGCTTTAGGTTGATCCTTGTGTGGTTGAGGTGGAACTTTCCCTATGAGGTAGACTTAAGTAGTTTGAGGTAATATAGTTTGGTTATTACAAGGGAGTTTTGAGCGAAAGTTACATTGATTACCTCTTGATAAATTTGTGCCATTAGGATTCAGTGGATAGACATGTTACAAATATAGATATGCACCTAGATATGACTATAGTCTCTAGATTTACAAGGCCATGCACTCTCTAGAATTTGGATGAAAAAGGATCAATTTGTGCACACCTTAGATTGACTTTATGATCTTTCTCCATTATGAAAGGTGTTGGATATGGAATTGCATGCATTGCTTTATCAATGCCGATCATCTTCCCTATATTAGAACCAACCTTAAGTAGATACAGTGGATGGAAAATCTAAAAGTTGTTTAATTTTTATTTTGAAGGGATCTAGGATTAACCATACTACTAATGTATCTAATTTCCATGGCTAAATGACGCTTTGTCTTGTACTTGTGTAAGCTCAATAGCTCCTAAAAATTTATGTTAAAATGTAAGAAGGTTTATATGGAATCTTTATAATGTATATTAAACTAGTTCGTTATGTGTTGTAAACCAAGACGTTTCAATTGACGTTAATTCTATTGACTTACAAGAGAAGAAATCCATTCTCAAATAAATTAAAAAAGAAAATGAGAATGAGAACAAAAACTAGTTGTTTATTGTAACATAGAAAAAATGGAAAATGATAATGGTTGTGATATTTAGGATCACGAGGGGTATCTTAAATCAACGTGTCCCATGTCCTTGCTCTCAATGCAAGTTGGCAATCAGATGAAAGTGTTGCTTGTCCAGAAAAATCATGAAGACTCTGAAATGGCAAGTAAATTGAAGAGCAAGTACATGATAAAAAAGAGCAAGGTGAACTACTCCGACAAGAAGACCTACAATGATGTAACGTGTCCGCTCGTCTGCTCATGGGACACATCTTAGCAGCCCATCGGGAAGAGGACCTAGAAAGCTCTACCTGGCACTTGCAAGGAATGTCACAGGGTTTGTGATCTAGGTCTTCCCGAGTCTGCCCCGAGAGGAAGTGTCCGGCCGTTCCCACTTGGGATCAACCTGAAGTCATGGTTCCTTTCCAATCAGCAAGGTCTCTAGGAAGTAACTAGCATTGAGCTCCAGATGAACCACTTTGCGTAGGAACAACAGAGTCGAAGTGGATTCATGCTGAGCTTGGTTCATGGAGAATGAGAAACGAGAGGGATGCGAATCTCAACCTCTTTGTCATACGACATAGTCTCATCCCTTTCCCCTAAAATAGAATAAACCGGGATTTTACATCTACTGACACTAGGTCTTCATAGTCTTGTTATCTCATCATTTGAGAAAAGTTCCCAGCTAATCGGGACCACCCTTCCGTAGGACGGACCTAAGTCACGTCCACCGCACTTTCCTCAGTTTGCTTTAGTTATCTAATTACCTACCACATTACGTTTGACATGCAAAGTCAGCTTCCTTAATTAATCAAATTAATCACAGGTTCCTTCATGTAACTTAGGCACTAACATAAAAACAATGTCAAGCAAATTCCTTTTTCTCAAGTATCTGTTCTTTATTTATCATAATTCCAGGGTACATCCAATATCATGCCCGAAGGCTATCCTAGCAATCTATAGGATTACTACTCCAAGTTCCGTCCATTGACTAGTACTCAGGCCTCAAGATCCCATCTTGAGTCACGTCGGCCTCTTCTGCGGGATCCGGAGGCAAGGAATTTATAGCCAGAGCCTCCCTTGGCACCCAAACGTCCTCCCGCTCCAAGTAGCACCCACGGAGAGACCTCTCGTGGCGGGCTAGGTCCATATACTCGGTGCGGCTAACAACCCCCTTGGATAGGGCCAGGTGTCACAAATCATGTGGTGGGGGGACTTGCTCAAGATGCTGCGCCGAACACACACAGAATGCACAAGGAGAAGCTAACTCAAGAGACAAGAAGAGAGATGGAGTCCAAAACGTTTTCTTGCTAGTTTTTTCTTCTTCTTCCACACACTTTACAATATACAAAAAGTATAGATAAGATACAAAATAAAGAAAAGTGGCCTACTAAGTCAAATAATGCATAACTGACTACACTAGTTGACTAGCGCTATAACTATGCCAGCTGTAAATAGGTGTAACAACTTGAATATAGTAAGTAATGAGCCAGTGGTGGCCATGTGAGAGTCATAATGATCACTGATGTGCTAAGTGTAAATGTGTGAACCCATCTAACCAAGCGGTCCATCATTAATATCCGCATGTGTTGAGCTTGTCATCTCAACACTCCCCCTCAAGCTCAACTGCATCTCTGAAACTCCAAGTAAGCTTCAAAACTTTTGAAGCTTCTTTGTACCCAATGCCTTCGTGAAGATGTCAGCTATCTGATCCTGTGTGCTGACATACACCAAGTCAATCTCACCTGCTAGTACATTCTCTCTCATGAAGTGGTAGTGTACCTCAATATATTTTGTCCTGGCATGGAACACAGGATTCCTAGCCAACTGTATACTGCTCATGTTGTGACAATAAATGACAACTGGACCTTCCACTTGCACATCTAAATCATCCAATAACTTTTGCAACCATACTACCTCACATGCTGCAACAGCAACACCTCTATACTCAGCCTCTGTACTCGACAAAGCAACTGTAGATTGCTTTTGCTGCTCCAAGTAACTACTGCATTACCAAGAGAGAACATGTATCCCTTGGTAGATCTTCTATCATACATACTACCAGGCCAATCTGCATCTATGTATCCAAACACCTGTACATCTGTACATGCTTCATAGAAAAGTCCATAATGTAATGTGGACTTCACATATCTCAATATGCGTCTGACTGCATCCAAATGTGGCTTTCTAGGTACTTACATAAATTGACTCACAAGACCAACAACGTAGCTCAAGTCTAGCCTTGTAATGGTCATGTAGATCAAACTCCCCACTATCCTCCTGAACATAGTAGGATCCTCTATCTCATCCCCAACATCAGCACTTAACTTTACATTCTGCTCCAACGGGACTGAAAGTGGTTTGCATGCTATCATACCATACTTGGACAACATATCCAAGCCATACTGTCTTTGGGACAGCCATATGCTATCATTACATTCGATCACCTCAATGCCAAGGAAGTACCTTAGCTCACCTAAATCCTTCATCTCAAACTTCTTCTTCAAAAAGTCCTTGACTTCAGCAATCCCACTATCATTATCACCTGTAATAATCAAGTCATCCACATAGATGACTATGATGACCAAACCTGCATCTCCCTTTCTCACATAAAGTGAGTGATCACCATCAGAAACATAAAAGCCAATATTGACAAGATACTCTCTGATCTTGTTAGACCATGCTCTAGGTGCTTGCTTGAGCCCATAGAGCACCTTCTTCAACCTGCACACATACGTGGGATGCTCTAAATCTTCATAACCTGCTGGCTGATCCATATACATTTCTTCCTGCAAATCACTATACAAGAAGGAATTCTTCACATCCATTTGCTACAACCTCCAACCTTTGGCTGCTGCCAAAGCAATCACATTGACAGTTGCCATCCTAGCTTAATCTTATAAACCCACTTACATCCAATAGCTTTCTTGCCCTTCGACAATGATACTAGATCCCAAGTCTTATTGGCCTCTAATGCAGCCATCTCCTCATCCATTGTTGCATCCCAATGAGTATGACCAACAGCCTCCTCAAAACATGTGGGCTCAACATCCTCAATCATTTTCACCATATAAGCATAATGGTTTGCTGCATAACCTTCAAAACCAAACCTGTTAACAGGGTATCTCACCTTGCTAGACATGTGTACCACTGGATCACTCAATGGAGTCTTTGCATTGACGCATGCTCTCTGCACACCCGGAGTCCTCACTGAAGGAATGCCAAGCTCATCATCCAAGCTCTTTGAGCCACTGGAGTCTCCATCAAGAACTACATCAATGCCATCTGACACTTTATTCTTTCCTTTGTCTTTACCTGTAGTGCTACTAGATGCACCTGAAGATGTAGAGCTACTCCTTAGTCTCCCAGACCAAGGACTACCAGATGATGTCTCTGGTTCACTAAGAGTCCGTGATTCTTACTTTTCAGCCTGCACATGAGTGTCATGATCATCATCATCATCAATGCATCACCACTAGATGCATACCAACTGGTCATTTCATCAAAGATGACATCCTTGCTCACTCTGAACTTACATGTGACAGGGTTATAACAACGATACCCTTTTTGCTCTAAAGAGTATCCAACAAAGACACACTTTTTAGCCTTTGGATCCAATTTCTTCCGCAACTCATCTGGCACATGAACATATGCAATACATCCAAACACTTTCAAGTGTGAGACATCAGGCTTCTTACCTGTAAAACATTCTTTGGGGGTCATACCATGAACTGTAGCTATGGGAGTTCTGTTCATAATATAAACAATAGTATGAATAGCCTCAGACAAAAAATGCTTGGCATATTCTTTTCAACCATCAAGGCGGGTGCAACTTCTGCAATATGCATGTTTTTCCTTTCTGCAACCCCATTTTGCTGTGGGGTATACCTGCATGTGAACTGTCTCTTTATCCCATGAGACCTCAGAAAATCATTGAGCTCATTCGAGAGGTACTCTTCCCCTCCATCTGACCTCAAGCACTTTACTTTCAAGCCTATTTCTCTTTCAACTACAGCCTTGAAAGTTCTAAAGTGCTCAAACGCTTCACTCTTTTCCTTCATAAAATATATCCATTGCTTTCTAGAACAATCATCAATGAATGTGACAAAGTATGAACTGCCTCCAAGAGATACATTTTGTGTAGGCCCCCAAATATCTGTATGCACAACATCAAGGATATTTCTGCTTACATCTCTGTCATGTGAAAAGGGTTGTCTTGCCTGCTTACCAAACTGACATGCTTCTCATACCTTATGAAATTTTGCAATTCTAAATGTAGGCAAACCTGTAACCAACCCTTTGGACTGCATTAATTTCAGCCTTTGTACATTTGCATGTCCAATGCGTTTGTGCCAAATTTCAATATCTGCAACAATACCTTTTCCTTTAGCATACATAGCAGCATTCATAGTAGGAATTCCAGCATCCAGAGTAAACATACGTCCAACTCTACTTCCCTTTGCAACCAACCTGCACTTGTCATTGAAGTCTTCTACAAAGCAGCCCTTTGCATTAAATCTGACTTGCAGCCCTTGCTCTACCATCTGACCAACTGACACCAAGTTATTTGTAATAGATGGCACATGTAATACATCTGAAAGACTCTTTGTCTTACCATCATGCAAGGACAAGGGAACTTTTTCAATGTGTGAAATTGGGTGGCATGAATCATCACCCGTCTGCACATAACCTGTATTTTGCAAATCCTGCATCTCTCTAAAGCATTCTGCATGGCTGGTCATATAATTGGATGCACCTGAGTCAACATACCAAACATTATCATGTGTTCCCTTTCCTATAACAGCATTCAACATATGCTGTATAACAAACAGACGTTCATTTTTGTCTTCATTCTGTCATGAAGACGATGCATAGTTTCCTTGCTGCAACTTACCACTGCAAATATAATCTTTCTTAGCATAACATTGGGCTGCAATATGACCTGTTTTGCCACAGTAGTGACACACAATACGAGAGCTGTTAGAACCTCTACTCTGCCATCCACCTCTTCCTCTAAATCTCCTCTTGCCTCTAAAGTTACCACGACCTCCTGAAACCTGCATATCGCCAAATTGCTGATTCAATTTGTTTTGCTGGTTGTCACTACCAGGTCCTGTACCACGGCCTCTTGAAGAGGACCTGCCATGTCCCCTTCCTGAACTGGAGTAGAAAGCTTGGACCTGTTCACCACTTTTTTCAGATGTCTCACTCTGCATGTTGATCTCTTCAATGATCATAAGGGAGACCAACTCATCGAAATCTGGAAATGGCTTTTTGACATATAGGGAAGTTACAAAAGGCTTCCAAGCCTTTTCATTGTTAAGTCCACCCAAGGTAGACGACACCGAATCATCATCATCGGGCATTGCATCAATCGCTACCAAGGCATCTGCAATGCTCCTTACCTTCAGTGCATACTCATTGATAGACATCTTCCCTTTCTTCAATGTATTCAACTCTTGCTTGAGTTGAATCTTTCATGCCTTTGTATTTACGAAAAACATACTTTCAAGTATGGTCCAAGCTGCATATGAATTCTCTGCATTTCTAATATGTCCCAACATATTATTGTCAATTACTACAGATAGCCAATACATGAACTTTTTGTCTTTTGCATTCTATTCCTTCCGTGGCTTTGTCTCTTTTGTAGTTGGAGGATCACTCACCTCCGGCTCCTTTTCTTCACCTGAAACAAACTCGTAGAGGCCTTTTCCAATAAGGAAGTTCGTGACATGGAACTTCCATGAAGGGTAGTTGTTCTTGTCAAGCTTCTCAATGATGGGATTTCCATTGTTCTCTGCCATTATCACAAAACTAATACCAAATAGTAAGCAAATCTTCTGCAACCCTCGACTTGTAGTGCACAGTAATACACTAGACAATCTTTTTCACTATTTGCTCAACAATACATGCAATCTGCAACCAGTTTGCAGATAAACCTTGTGTTTATTCACTGGTAAACACCTTTGAACTTAAAGATATGAAATCTGTAACCTGTGCACATGTATACATCAGACACAGCTGAAATTGTACGATATCTCGAATTGCTGTCCGCAACCTTGTGAGCCTAAAACGGGGCCTGAAATGACCTTGGATGGCCAAAATAGCTGCGAGAAAGTCCTAAAGGAAATATTTGCAAAATACACAGTGCTCTTTATGCACACCAAATCTCACTGCAATCTGAGATTTTTGCTTTGCTCTGCTTCCGATGCCTCCACAGGCACTGTCCAAGAGAAGAAGTAGAGAATGGAAGAGCTTCTTACCCATTGCTTGCTTGCTTGAATCCTTGGCTCCTCTCCTTCGCTTTAGCCTTCAAAACCAGCCTCAATCAGTGGTGCAGCTCTGATACCATGTCACAAATCTCATGGTGGGGGGACTTGCTCAAGATGCTGCACCGAACACACACAGAATGCACAAGGAGAAGCTCACTCAAGAGACAAGAAGAGAGTTGGAGGCCAAAATTTTTTCTTGCTGGTTTTTTTTTCTTCTTCCACTCACTTTACAATATACACAAAGTATAAATAAGATACAACATAAAGGAAAGTGGCCTACTAAGTCAAACGATGCATAACCGACTACACTAGTCGACTGGCGCTATAACTATGCCAGCTGTAATAGGTGTAACAACTTGAATATAGTAAGTAATGAGTCAGTGGCCATGTGAGAGTTATAATGACCATCGACGTGCTAAGTGTAGATGTGTGGACCCATCTAACCAGGCGGTCAATCATTAATGCCCGTATGTGTTGAGCTTGTCATCTCAACACCAGGCAGACAGTCGGAGGTAACTATTCCTATCTCTCCCTCCAGGCTTTCAACCTAAAGAATTAACTGTTTTTCCTTGAATTAGTTCCTTGAGCAAAGAGATCAAATAATGTGCCTAAGTATACAAGCACGAACATTTCAGAGGTTGTTTGTACGACCAAATGCTAAGGTGTGATTCCTTTTTTTCGGATGCTCCCAGCATTCAATCATGGGTCTTTTTCCCGGATGCTCCCAGCATCCGATCCTAGATCATCGCGACTTGGCGAGATCCCAATAATATCAAACAAGATTATGCAAGCAAATGATCTTGGTAAGTTAACTTATTTTGACTTGTCCTTTCCCTTGGGTTTTACCTTATGGTATCTTGACCTAACCCATGCATTAACTGGACAATCAAGGCAACAGTCATGCCTTATTCGCAACCCAACCAAGGGTCTTTTATCCTTCCAGTTCTAAGCAAGTTTAGTTAACACACTAGGCAACGAAGGATTCTTCATTTAGGCCTTCAGGATACAGTCTAGATGCATGTGTCCCTTCCATCTCACTTAGGGTGATACTATGCGGAGTTTTCTAAACATCCTTACCCATCATGCACATGGTGCATTTAGTATATTTGCACATCCTAAACAACCATTAACTCTATTCATACTTGGCAATGAATGCTTATTCTTAATGCACCAGATCACATGTGACTTGCGTATATGAAAGTCTAGGGTTCTTCCCAACGGTGCAAATGCATCCTATGAACGGAAACTAACATTTCATGTGTTTCTTTTAATCATGATTGTGCAACATGAATTCTAAATGACTATTCATGCACTTAACTGGTTTAAGAGCTATTATTTTATGTAAAATAATGCAAAAACCTTATCATTTTATGTGTGTAAAAGCTATCATTTCATGCATATACACTTAGGCGATCTCCATACTCTACCATTTCATGCTTGCAACCTAGCGCTTAGAGTAAACAAGAAAGTCCTAAGGCTTGTTCGTGTTCCATACACGTAGCTAACCCCTTCATTTTTTTCCATGAGAAATAATACATAAGTAATTATAAAGATTAAAGAACCTGGGTTTGATTCTGATCGTAGGGGCATTCGTTACGTCGGTCGCTCTGCTTGCCTCCCCCGCATTACTGGTACCAATGGTAGCTTTGGCACCTACGCTTCCCGCGACTTTCTTCTTGGGAGCCATTTTCCTTATGGAGATTGGTCAGTCCTCCGGATCTTAACGGTTTTCAGGACGATAGGTTCAGGTAGGAAAGATCGTTAGCTGGGGGTCCTTTGCCGAGGGGGTGGTTTGAGTGTGGCTCCTCGAAGTTACTTACCAACTCTCACTCCCTCTCTTTCTTTCTCTCTCTCTCTCTCTCTCTCTCTCTCTCTCTCTCTTTGTCTCTTCTTCTTCTTTTTCTCTTCTTCTCTCTCTCTCCTCTTCCTCTTCTACTTCTTTCTCTCTTCTTCTCCTTCTTCTCTTCTTCTTCTCCTTCACTCTCACTTCTCTCCCTCTCCTCTTTCTCTTCTCTCTCTCCTTCTCTTCTTCTCTCCCTCTCCTCTTCCTTTTCTCTCTCTCCTTCTCTTCTTCTCTCCTTCTCCTCTTTCCCTTCTCCCTCTCCTTCTCTTCTTCTCTCCCTCTCCTCTTCCTCTTCCTCTTCCTCTTCTCTCTCTCCTTCTCTTCTTCTCTCCCTCTCCTCTTCCTCTTCTCTCTCTCCTTCTCTCCTTCTCCTCTTTCCCTTCTCTCTCTCCTCTTCTTCTCTCCCTCTCCTCTTCCTCTTCTCTCTCTCCTTCTCTTCTTCTCTCCTCCTCTTTCCCTTCTCTCTCTCCTTCTCTTCTACCTCTTTTTCTCCTCACGGGCTTGCAACTGATCGGCAATCAGGTGGGGGGGTGGCTTGAGTCGTAAGCCCCAGGGGGCATTGTTGCAGCAAGTCGGAGAGGGGGGGGATTCAATTGGAAGGCCCAGGGGGGCACAACTACCACATGAGCGAGGAGGGGGGGAAGAGTCGACTTGCGGAGCCCCAAGAGCTACTGATGCTGCTAGAGGAAGGAGGTGATGATGCAGGGGAAGGGGGGCCACTCTCTCTGTGTAGATGAGGGAGGGGAGAAGCCTCCCCTTTTATAGGAGGGGGAGGAGGTGGGTGGCATGGCCACCCCTCCCACCTAGGGGCTGCATGCTCCCATTCCACCACATCACTCCTCTCTCTCTCCCCGACGTACTATCAGCGGGGAGAGAGAGGGGGAATTTTTTTTTGAACTAACAATAATATATATTTTTTGAAATTAAGGGGGGGGGAGTTCCTATGGGGGGGAGCACGGGCATGTTATAAATGAATCGAAGATCTATGTCAAAAGTAATGCTGAAAATTGCAAGGGCCTGCTGGTCCTTTATCCAAATTTTTATTACTTTTTTAGCCTTGTAATGTCTAGCCCAAATGTATTTATCATAAGCTTTTAAACTCCTCATGTAGCCTTGTACTACAGCCTCTGTATGGCCCCTGCTACAGCCTCTAGATGTTCATCATGTTTTGTGGTACCCACATAGCCTTTTCTGTGCAACAGCCTATGGTGTTTTACCAGGTTTATGGTGTGCCCACACTTTGCAGGTGTTGCTTTCACTAAATTCTCTACACACTTTGTACTTTTTGGTTGTGATTGAGGGGGGGTGTTGAGATATTTGCAATCACACCTAATGTAGCCTCTTTGTAAGGCAGTTTGGGCTGAAGACATGCAGGCTGTAGGAATCCCATATGCATAGAGAGGGAAAACTGTAGCCATCCAATAGCTATAAAGCATTGTACTTGACTACCAATTTTGATATAGAATGAATACAATGTCATGATGCTTTGTACTTTCAATTAAGTGTCTTGTCTTTGTCAGTCCTACACAAGATTGTGTTTATGAGTCCAAGCTTCCATCTTGGAACCTAATTCACTTGTGTAACAATAAAGTCGAGTGTCTCTATCATCATGAGTTCATTCTTCTTCTTTCATCCACCATAGCTCATTGCCATGTCCTAGATCCCACACATTTCCACAGAGATAACACAAGTACTACCTCCAGGATGCAAACATTGTATTCTCAGAAGGTATTCAGCCCTCAGGATTATTCATATAAACTTCAAGAATGCATGTTGTTACAACTCACAACAGCCTGACCACTGACTTAGCATTCCAGTAAAAAATGGACTCTCAATCTCATGCCCAAGAATTCCATGAACTAGTGCCTTATGCTCCCAAGGAATAGTACCATTCATACTCTAGTCAGATTCAGCTCTGAAAACATATAGCTTTCAGCCCATAACCTTGTTCAATGCAAGTGACATCCACATTCTTGCTTGACAAACATTGTACTTTCACCACTCACCAAGGATTAGATAGCTCATACATCACAGATCTCGATTACTTCTAAATTGAGTGTCAAGTCAACCCAAGAACCACATATTTGCCCTTGCTTGATCGTGACTTCAACAAGCATGCACACGTGCTTTATCTTCAGCCATTAGCTCCTCTTCAAAAAAAATTCTCAACACAAGAGTAACATCTTGCAGTGATGCACTCAAGTATCACAATATCTCAGATATTATCCATCTTGTCAACCAGGAGAAATAAGCACAAACTTTAGATGTTGTCCATGTTGTCCGCCAGGAGAAATAAATGCAATCTTTAGATGATATCCACGCTATCAGCTATGAGAAATAAACACAATCTCTGAGTCCATGTTATCAACTAGGACAACATGCACAATCTCTATTATCCACACTACTGCCCACGCTGATCCACGCTGCTGTCCATGCTATTTCATGTTGGTCAGGAATGCCAGAAGTACACGTGTTTGCTCTGGTTGGTGCTTAACTACTCAACACTCAACATTGTGGAATCCCTTGAATGCCTCACAGGCCCTGATGAGAAGATATCTCAGCTACATACCACTGTCAAGATTGTGGGAGAGAAGGAAGGAGTGTCGCTTGTAGCTTTCTTGCTTGCACAATGGGAGAATACTCACAAAGGTGGAGGCTGAAAACAGTTTTCCTCTTCTTAGTTGTGTAAGCCAAAAAGAAGACTTATACAAACAAATAGAAGAACCCTATATATGGGTCTCAAACCAAACTCAACTAACTAAGGTGGCATACTAACTGAGCCACGAACTGGAGTAGATAAGGATAGCTGTCATGTAGCTATTATTCATGGGCGGTGTACCAACCGCGTCTGCAACTAACAAGTCGGTGACATAAATACACAACGGTCACCCTGGCGTATCACGAGTGGAGCTCGATATCTCAACACTCCCCCTCGAGCTCAATCCCAATTCCTGCACACCAAGCAGGTCTCTGAACTTACGCAGCTTCTCTGCGCCCAATGCCTTCGTGAATATGTCAGCTACCTGATCCTCTATGCTGACATAAACTAGATCAATAAGACCTAGTAAAACCCTCTCTCGCACATAGTGATAATGCACCTCAATGTGCTTTGTTCTAGCATGATAGACTGGGTTATTTGCCAAGTGTATACTACTCATGTTGTCACAATAAATGACGACTGGCCCATCTGTAGACTGATACATATCATAAAGTAGCTTATGCAACCAAGCTACCTCACATGCAGCCATTGCTGCACCCCTGTACTCAGCCTCTGTGCTCGACAAGGCAACTGTAGGCTGTTTCTTGCTGCTCCAAGTGACTGCAGCACTCCCAAAAGAGAACACATATCCACTGGTAGATCGTCTATACTGCAATGTGGACTTTACATACCTGAGTATACGTCTAGCCACATTGCAGTCTCATAAAATAGTCCATACTGCAATGTGGACTTTACATACCTGAGTATCTGAACCCCAGTCTCATAAAATAGTCCATACTGCAATGTGGACTTTACATACCTGAGTATGCGTCTAGCCATATCCAAATGTGGTTTCCTTGGAGCCTAGATAAACTGACTTACCAATCCAACAGCATAGCTCAAATCTGGCTTGGTAATAGTCATATAAATCAAACTTCCTACTATGCAGAGTCTGTACATAGTAGGGTCTTCTAGAAGCCCACCTGCATCTGTGCTCAGCTTCACATTCTGCTCCAAAGGAACTGAAATAGGCTTACAGCCTGTCATTCCATATTTGGACAGCATGTCCAATCCATACTGCCTCTGCAAGAGCTGTATCCCACTTGGTGATCTAATCACCTCAATGCCCAAGAAATAACGCAGCTCTCCCAAATCCTTCATCTCAAACTTCTGCTTCAATAGCATTTTCACATGAAGGATATCTTCATCACTGTCACCCGTCATAATCAAATCATCAACATAAATGACAAGTAGCATAATACCTTTCTCTGTTTTTCTCACATAAAGTGAGAAATCTGTCTTGGAAATCTGAAAGCCAATAGTGACAAGATACTGTCCTATCTTGTCAGACCATGCTCTAGCTGCTTGCTTCAAGCCATACAAGGCTTTCTTCAACCTGCAAAAAAACTCAGGATGAACATCATGCACATAACCTGGTGGCTACTCCATATAGGCCTCTTCTTGCAAATCACCATGCAAGAAGGCATTCTTTACATCCATCTGATGTAAAGACCATCCCTTTGATGCAGCCATAGCAATGACTGCTCTTACGGTTGCCATCCTTGTAACCGGACTGAATGTTTCTTCATAGTCAATGCCATATGTTTGTGCATTACCCTTGACTACTAATCTTGCCTTGTATCTGTTCACAAAACCATCTGCATTGTGCTTCACCTTATAAACCCACTTACAGCCAATTGCATTTTTACCTTTAGGCAAAGGTACCAATTCCCATGTAGCATTTGCTTCCAAGGCATCCATTTCTTCATCCATGGCTTTCTCCCATTTTTCTTTTCCCATGGCTTGCTCAAAAGAAGTGGGTTCTGGTTCCTGTATCACTTTGACCATATATGCATAGTGAATGGCTGTAAATCCATCATATTTCAGCCTATCCACAGGATACCTAGCTCTGGTAGACCTGCGCAAAGTAGGTTCACTCCCAGGTGCTCTCAAAACATCCCTGGTCTTCCTTGCTCCAGGTGTAACAATAGAAGAAATACCCAACTCATCATCAATGCTCTGTTCTAAGCCACTGGATTCACCATCCACATAAGAGTGACCTGCATTCACATCAAACATGGGTTGATCAAACCATCTGCATTGTGCTTCACCTTATAAACCCACTTACAGCCAATTGCATTTTTACCTTTAGGCAAAGGTACCAATTCCCATGTAGCATTTGCTTCCAAGGCATCCATTTCTTCATCCATGGCTTTCTCCCATTTTTCTTTTCCCATGGCTTGCTCAAAAGAAGTGGGTTCTGGTTCCTGTATCACTTTGACCATATATGCATAGTGAATGGCTGTAAATCCATCATATTTCAGCCTATCCACAGGATACCTAGCTCTGGTAGACCTGCGCAAAGTAGGTTCACTCCCAGGTGCTCTCAAAACATCCCTGGTCTTCCTTGCTCCAGGTGTAACAATAGAAGAAATACCCAACTCATCATCAATGCTCTGTTCTAAGCCACTGGATTCACCATCCACATAAGAGTGACCTGCATTCACATCAAACATGGGTTGATCAACCTTCTCTTTTCCTTTTCGTGATACCTGCATACCACTATCTGCATGGCTTTGAGAAGATTCTCCTGATCTCAATCTGCCTGTCCATGGCGAAAAATGTGAATCACTGCTAGAGGACGCTCCAGGTCCACTAATATTTTGTGACTGCTGCTGTGAATTCTGTGCAGCATTACCATTTTGTGCATCTACATCATCAATCACATTTACTGGTTTATACCAGCTACTCATCTCATAAAAAACAACATCTCTGCTCACTGTAAACTTACGAGTAGAAGGGTTATAACATCTATACCCTTTTTGCTGCAGAGAGTAACCAATAAAGATGCACTTCTCAGCTTTTGGATCCAACTTGGATCTCAGCTCATCTGGCACATGTACATAGGCAATGCAACCAAAAATTTTCAAATGAGAAATATCTGGTTTCCTACCAGTATACCTCTCCTCTGGAGTCATCCCATGTATTGCTGCAGTGGGAGTCATGTTCATTATATAGACTGCTGTAGCAACTGCTTCAGCCCAATAAAAATCTGGCATGTCTTTTTCATTGAGCGTGGCACGAGATACCTCTCCAATATGCCTGTTTTTCCTTTCTGCAATTCCATTTTGTTGTGGGGTATGACTGCATGAATATTGCTGCTTTATGCCATGCTCCTGCAAGAAGTTTGCAAACTTATTTGAGAGGTACTCTCCCCCTCCATCTGACCTTAGGCATTTTATCTGCAGGCCTGTTTCTTTTTCAACCATAGCTTTAAGAGTTTTGAAATGCCCAAAAACTTCACTTTTCTTTTTCATAAAATACACCCAAACTTTTATGCTATAGTCATCAATAAAAGTGACAAAATAATGACAGCCTCCAAGAGATGTAGCTTTAGTAGTCCACACATCAGAGTGGATTAATTCCAATGGCTTCTCACTCTCTTGAACATGTCTAGAAAATGGTTTCCTTGCCTGTTTTCCAAACTGACAGGCTTCACATACCTTATGCATTTCTGCAACCTTGAATTTGGGCAATCCTGCAACAATATTTTGGACCTGCATTGATTTAAGTCGTTGTACATTAACATGACCAATGCGTTTATGCCAGATATCGATATCTGCAACTACACCAGTCCCATGTGCAAACATTGTTGCACTCAATTCAGGCATGTCTGCATCCAATGTAAACATTCTGCCCTTCTTCTTTCCTTTTGCTATCAAGTGACCTTTATTTTTCATATCCTCAACAAAGCATCCATGAGGATTAAATCTGACCTGCAAGCCCTGCTCAACCATTTGACCAACAGAAACCAGATTCTTGGTGATATTCGGGACATGAAATACATCTGACATGCATTTCTTTTTCCCATCCTGCATAGACAAAGGAATTTTTCCAATCTGCACAATAGGATGTGTATCATCACCAGTCTCCACAAATCCTGGTTTTTCCATTTTCCTTGCATCCTCCATCCATTCTACATGACCTGTCATGTGGTTTGATGCACCTGAGTCAACATACCATACATCATTGCTTTCTTCTGCACTTGTCACAGAATTGTTCATGTGCTGCACCATAAACAAATGCTCATTTCTGTCATCACCCTATCTATTAGAAGATGCATAATTCCCTTGTTACAGTTTTCCATTCATGATGTCATTCTGCTTTTTATAGCAGTCTTTAGCCATATGACCCATTTTACCACAGTAGTAGCATTCAACATTATTGTTTGCATTTTGGCCTCTTTGCCATCCACCACGACCTCTTTGGCTCCCCCTGCCTCTAGAGTTACCACGTCCTCCTCCATAGGACTGGTTTTCTTGAGTTTGCTGCATATTCTGATTTCTGCCACGGCCTCCAAATCGGCCTCCTCTACCTCTGCCTCTACCTCTTCCAGCATTTGAGTAGAAGATAGCTTCTTTTGAAGTTCCTCCTGAAGAAGATGCACCACCATTTCTCTGCTCCTCAGAAATTAGAAGAGCAATCAACTCCTCAAAATCAGGAAATCTTTCACGGACAAAAATGGATGTTCGGAACTGTGCATAATCCTTTCCTAGACCATTCAAGGTCACTGAGACTAAATCATCATCTTCCACTGGCAACCCAATGGAAGCAAGTGCATCTGCAATCTTCTTCACCTTCATATGGTAGTCATTGATGCTCATACTTTCTCTTTGCACATTGTGCAACTCTTGCTTGAGCTGCATTTTCCTGGCTTGCGTATTTGTGCTATACATTTTTGACAAAGTATCCCATGCCTCCTTTGGCGTACTTGCATCTTGAATATGCACAATCATAGAGTCTGAAATACTGATAGACAGCCAGTACATAACTTTCTTGGCTCTCTCATGCCATGCTTTAAATGCCTGCATTTGCTGTTGATTGGGAACATCAGGAAGAACTGGTTCTTCTTCATTTCCTGCAACAAATTCCCAATATCCTTTTCCCATAAGGAAATTCGTCATTCTAAACTTACATGCTTGGAAGTTGTTCTTGTCAAGCTTTTCAGTGACAATCTGTGAAAGAGAATCAGATGCCATTACCGAACACTAGAAAAAATTCTGTCACTGCAAAAAACACATCTTCACCCTCACAAGGAAAAATCTGCAAAACTGGCGAAAATGGTATTTGACCACACAGTCACTTCCTAGTGACGATTTTGCATCAACAGGCAACAGGGATGATTCTATAACTCTCAATGTCTCTGCGCACAAGCATACGATGCAATTTCTATAGTAACTTTTCACCAACCTGTAGAACAGTGGCTGCACAGTATAAAACCGGGCCTTTTCCTGAGTGCGTGCAGAAAACTTCCGCCTCCAAAACAGGCCCCGAAATGGCCTCAAATTAAAAAAACAAGGTCGCTAAGGGCTAAAGCCCTTTCCCGTAGCATATACTGCTCTCTTGCTTCACCGCGAAGGGCGTCTCAACTTGAGACAATGCACTCCTGCACTTTCTGGCTGTGCTACCTGCAGAGATCTGCTCCCAAAACAGAAAATGAAAGCAACACTGCTCCTCTTACCAGAACACCGCGAGCTTGTCTTGCTTTCTTGAGCTCCTTACCATGAAGAAGGCTCTGATACCATGTCAAGATTGTGGGAGAGAAGGAAGGAGTCTCGCTTGTAGCTTTCTTGCTTGCACAATGGGAGAATACTCACAAAGGTGGAGGCTGAAAATAGTTTTCCTCTTCTTAGTTGTGTAAGCCAAAAAGAAGACTTATACAAAGAAATAGAAGAACCCTATATATGGGTCTCAAACCAAACTCAACTAACTAAGGTGGCATACTAACTGAGCCACGAACTAGAGTAGATAAGGATAGCTGTCATGTAGCTATTATTCATGGGCGGTGTACCAACCGCGTCTGCAACTAACAAGTCGGTGACATAAATACACAACGGTCACCCTGGCGTATCACGAGTGGAGCTCGATATCTCAACAACCACTTACTTGAGATTGCCATTAACTGTAGTCCATATTCAACTCCTGGTTATACTTGCTCTCAGCCAAAACCATGCTCCGATACCATGATGGAAGTGTGAGAAGAGTTGGAGCCAACAGTGTAGAGTAGAGAACTCACACTCCTTTCTTCATTATTGGTAAGTCATAACTAAAGAGAGTACTAGAACCTAAGGTCATAATAGGACCATTCACACCAAAAGGCAGCTAGGTAGAGCTTGAAGTCTAACACCCGGAGTGTGAGAGTGTATGATAAAAGTAATGTTCCCAGCTAGGTAGAGCTTGAAGTCTAACACCCGGAGTGTGAGAGTGTATGATAAAAGCAATGTTCCCAGCATAGATGAGGAGAGTATGTAGGTGGAGGGGTTGATATTGCAAGGGGTGGAGGTCAAAGTTGGCTTGGAGTGTGTAGAGGAGGCATAATTGGGTAACTATAACTGAAAGACATGAGGCCAAGAATTCTTTTTGAGAATGAGGTGGACTAATCCTTTTGTGGCAACCTATCTATCGACCTTCCAGAGTATATGGAGTTGTGCCAAGATATTGACATGGAACCATAGGCTACATCATACTTGCATCATCCGTCTACTCAATTCGTTGATGAATTGCTTGTAAGGATACTCTAGAATATGCATTTTAAGTAACATCATTTTTTTTAGAGTTATATTTCCATGCTTTGCTTGAATCTTTATATTGATTATGCTAACATTATTTTCTATTTATGCAAGTGACATTTGATGATATTTGCAGAGCAGGAGGAGTTGAGTGATGAGAGATGAGGAGTTATAGGAGATATTCACATGTATGTCTCTAGATCACATGGCTCGATTCAGAGATATGGCATACCAAAAGCTATCTCAAACACCATTAGGTCATTCTATTAGATCTACTTTGGCATGCTCTAATGCTTCTATTTCTTGTAGACAAGGTTGATACTCCAGAGAGGCTGGGCTCAGATGGAGGGAGTGGTTCTGGGGGGTGTTGTGGAGATATGGATGCTGTGAGCCCGCAGTTGGCTTGAGATACAGGTGCTACTCCTTGCTCTTGTGTAGGTTTGAGAGAGGTGGCTTAGGTGGTTGATGTGGAGGCATCAATACAGTGTCTCCATCTCATCGTTCTAGTGGAGGCGTGTTACCCGTAGGATTTGTCACACCTATGGGGATATCTACTCTAATGACTCTAGCTTTTGCTCAATCGTCCACAGGTGGCACCCCTATGGGTGCTACTCCAAGAGATACCATCCTCGTGGGGACATCAGATGTACGGGGGTCTCCTGGTTATGTCCAGGAGTGCAGTCGTAGGTGGGAGAGAACACACCTTAGACATACCCCAAAGGGATACCATCCTCGTGGGTACACCAGATGTACAGGGGTCTCCTGGTTATGTCCAAGAGTGCAGTCATAGGTGGGAGAGAACACACCTTAGACATACCCCAAAGGAATATAGATACCTTGTAGATGACATGATAGGAGCCATGATCATGAATGATGAGGGGAGGAGGGTGATGTCTTATATGAAAGAGTTGTGCCAACAAGTTTTTTGACACAACATCTTGGACCATTGGAAGAACATATGCGAGGGAGAAAGGGATACATAGTAGCATCCTTGCACGACAAGTTTTTGGTACCCACCATGGCGGCAGAGAGATTTACCACTTGGTGGATTATGGAGTGAATGCATGCATACATATCACACAGATGATGTTAAGAATTGTGTGGTGGGGAGACTTGCTTGAGCTATTGCGCCAAACACACATTGTATACACAAGAGGAAGCTCACTCAAGAACACAAGAAGAGAGATGGAGGCCAAAACGTTTTCTTGCTGATTTCTCCTTCTTTTTCTTCACACTATACAATGTACACAAAGTATAGATAAGATAAAACATAAAAGAAAAGTGGCCTACTAAGTCAAATAGTGCATAATAGAATACACTAATCGATTGGCGCTATATCTTTGCCAGCTACTATAGGTAGGTGTAACAAACTAAATATAATAAGTGATAAGTTAGTGGCCATGTGAGTATTATAATGACCACCAACGTGCTAAGTGTAGATGTGCAGACCCATCTAGCTAGGCGGTCCATCATCAATGTCCGCACGTGTTGAGCTTGCCATCTCAACACTCCCCCTCAAGCTCAACTCTATCTTTGCAACTCCAAGTAAGCTTTGAAACTTTTGAAGCTTCTCTGCACCCAATGCCTTTGTGAAAATGTCAGCTATCTGATCCTGTGTATTAACATATACCAAGTCAATCTCTCCTGCAAGCACCTTCTCTCTCACAAAGTGGTAGTGCACCTCAATGTGTTTTGTCCTACCATGGAACATTGGATTCCTAGCTAGCTATATGCTGCTCATATTGTCACAATGAACACCTATTGGACCATCTCCCAGCACATCCAAATCACCCAATAACTTTTGTAGCCATACCACCTTACATGCTGCCATAACAGCTCCTCTATACTTAGCCTCCGTACTTGATAAAGCAACTGTAAGTTGCTTTTTGCTGCTCCATGTAACTGTTGCACTACTAAGGGAAAACATGAATCCATTAGTAGATCTGACATGCTACCAGCCCAATCTGCATATGTGTATCCAAAGACGTATACATCTTTACCTGCCTCATAAAAAAGTCCATAATGTAAAGTGGACTTCACATATCTCAATATACGTCTAACTCCATCCAAATGAGGCTTTCTAGGCATCTGCATAAACTGACTGACAAGGCCAAAAACATAGCTCAAGTCTTGCCTTGTGATAGTCATGTAAATCAAACTCCTTACCGTCCTCTTGAACATAGTAGGGTCTTTTATCTCATCCCCAACATCGGCACTCAACTTCACATTTTGCTCCAATGATACTGAAAGAGGCTTACATGTTGTCATATCATACTTGGATAACATATCCAAGCCATATTGCCTTTGTGATAGCCATATACCATCATCACATTTGATCACCTCAATACCAAGAAAATATCTTAGCTCACCCAAATCCTTCATCTTAAACTTCTTCTTCAAGAATTCCTTAACTTTAGCAATCCCATTGTCACTATCACCTGTAATAATCAAGTCATCCACATAGATGACTATGATGACCAAACTTGCATCTCCCTTTCTCACATAAAGTGAGTGATCAACATTAGAAATACAAAATCCAATATTGACAAGATACTCTCCAATCTTGTTAGACCATGCTCTAGGTGCTTATTTCAGCCCATAGAGCGCCTTCTTTACACTTCTTCTTGCAATTCACCATGCAAGAAGGCATTCGTAACATCCATTTGTTGCAAAATCCAACCTTTGGCTGCTAGCAAGGCAATCACACACCTAACAATTGCCATCCTAGCAACTGGATTGAATGTCTCTTCATAATATATGCCATATGTTTGAGCATAGCCTTTTGCTACTAGGCAAGCCTTATACTTGCTAGCTGAACCATTTGCATTATGCTTGACTTTGTAAATCCACTTACAACCAATAGCTTTCTTATCCTTAGGCAAGGGTACCAAATCCCAAGTCTTATTGGCTTCTAATGCAGCCATCTCCTCATCCATTGATGCATTCCAATGAGCATGACCAACAAAATCCTCAAAACAAGTGGGCTCTACATCCTCAACTAGTTTCATCATATAAGCATAACGGTGAGCTGCATAACCTTCAAATCCAAATCTTTTAATAGGGTATTTGACCCTGCTAGACCTGCATACACTGGATTACTCAATGGAGTCTTTACATTTCTATGAGCTCTTTGTACACCTGGTGTCCTAACTGAAGGAATACCAAGCTCATCATCCAAACTCTCTGAACCATTAGAATCTCTATCAAATCCCAAATGACTAGTAGATGCATCATTACCATCTAGCACTTTCTTCTTTCCTTTGTCTTTGGTTGCAACAATTATAGATACACCTAAAGATTTGGGGCTACTCCTTAGTCTCCTAGACCAAGAACTCACTATAGGTGTAGTCCCAGATGATGTTGCTAGTCCATTAAGACTCCATGATTCTTGCTTTTCTTTCTACACATAAATATCATGATCATTATCATCATCTAATACATCACTAGTAGGTGCATAGCAACTGTTTATCTCATAAAAAATAACATCCCTGCTCACTCTGAACTCACCTGTAACAAGATTATAACAATGATACCCTTTCTACTCTAAAGAGTATTAGATAAAAATACATTTTTTAGCCTTTGGATCAAGCTTCTTTCGTAGCTCATTTGGCATATGAACATATGCAACACATCCCCAAATGCATTCAAGTGTGATATGTCAGGCTTCTTGCCACTAGTAAAGCATTCTTCAGGAGTCATCCCATGAATTGCAGATGTGGGGGTTCTGTTCATAATATAGACAACGATATGGAAAACTTCAGATCAAAAATATTTTGGCATATTCTTTTTAGCTATTAATGCTCGTGTAACTTTTGCAATATGCCTATTTTTTCTTTGTGCAACCCCATTTTGCTATGGGATATACATGCAAGTAAATTGCCTTTTTATCCTATGAGTCCTCAAGAAGCCACTAAACTCATTAGAGAGGTACTCTCCCCCTCCATCTGATCTCAAGCACTTTACTTTCAAGCCTATTTCTATTTCAACAGCTGCCTTGAAAGATTTGAAGTGCTCAAATACATCACTCATTTCTTTCATAAAATATACCCATAGCTTTCTTGAACAATCATCAATAAATGTGACAAATTATTTACTACCACCAAGAGATACATTCTGTGTAGGCCCCCAAACATTTGTATGCACTACATCAAGTATATTTCTCCTCACTTCTTTATCATGCAAAAAGGGTTGTCTTGCCTACTTACCAAATTGGCATGCTTGACAAACTTTATGCAATTCTACAACTCTAAAAGAAGGCAACCCTATAACCAATCCTCTGGACTACATTAATTTCAGCGTTTGCACATTTGTATGTTCGATATGTTTATGCCATATTTCAATATCTGCAACTACTCCTTTTCCTTTAGTATACATAGTAGCATCCATTGCAGGAATTCCACCATCTAAAGTGATCATGCAGCCAACTCTACTTCCTTTTGTGATCAACCTACACTTATCATTAAAGTCTTCTACAAAATAACCTTTTGCATTGAATTAGACCCGCAACCCTTGCTCTACCATTTGGCCAACAGACACTAGATTCTTTGTGATTGATGGCACATGTAATACATCTATCAGACTCTTTGTCTGGCCATCATGCAAGGACAAGGGAACCTTTCCAATGTTTGAAATTGGGTGGCATGAATCATCACCCATCTGCACATAACCTGGATTTTGTAAGTCCTACATCTCTCCAAACCATTCAACATGACTGGTCATATGATTAGATGCACCTGAATCGACATACCATACATCATCACATGTTCCCTTTCTTGTAACTGCATTCATCATATGCTGCATAACAAACAAGTGCTCATTTTTATCTTCATTCTGTCATGAAGACGATGCATAGTTTCCTTGATGTAATTTACCACTGTGAATATCATCCTTCTTAGCATAACAAAGGGCTGCAATATGACATGTCTTGCCACCATAATAGCAAACAATAGTAGAATTTCCAGAATTTTTGTTTTGCCATCCACCTCTTCCTCTAGAGCTTTCCCTGCCTCTAAAGTTTCCTCGGCCTCCTGAAACTTGCATTTCACCAAATTGCTGATTGAACCTATTTTGCTCGTTATTGCTAGCATGTCCCATACCACGGCCTCTCGAAGAGGATCTACCATGTCCCCTTCCTAAACTTGAGTGAAATTCGTGGACCTATTCATCGTTTCTTTAAGATGAGTCACCCTGCATATTGATCTCTTTGGTAATCATGAGAGAGACTAACTCATCAAAATCTGGAAATGGCTTCCGTACGTATAATGAAGTAACAAATGATTTCCATACTTTCTCATTATTGAGTCCACTCAAAGTGGATGAAACCAAATCATCATCATTAGGCATTGCATCAATCGCTGCTAAAGCATCTGCAATGCTCCTCACCTTCAACACATACTCATTGACATACATTTTTCCTTTCTTCAATGTATTCATGAGTTGAATCTTTCGTGCCTTTGTATTTACTAAAAACATGCTCTCAAAAATTGTCCAAGCTGCATGTGAAGTTTTTGCATTTCTGATATGTCTCAGCATAGTATTATCAATGACTGTAGATAGTCAGCACATCACCTTTTTGTCTTTTGCATTCCACTCTTTCCATGCCTTTAATTCATCTGCAGTCGGAGGGATACCTAGCTCTGGCTCCTTTTCTTCACCTAAAACAAACTCATAAAGGCCCTTTCCAATGAGGAAGTTCGTCAGAACTTCCATGAAGGGTAGTTGTTCTTGTCGAGCTTCTCAATAATGGAATTTCCATTGTTCTTTGCCATTATCACAAAAAAGGATACAACATAACAAGCTAGCCTTCTACAGCCTTTCACAACAAGTGCACAGCAATACACCAAGCAACCTTTTTCACTGATTGCTCAATAGTACATGTAATCTGTAACCTATTTGTAGATAAACCTTATGTTTGCTTCCTAGAAACACCTTAAAAATTACAGACTCAAAATCTGTAACATGTGCACCCACTTTCGGTCAATACAGCCGAAATCACAGTGTACCCTGAAATTGTTGTCCGTAACCTTGCGGCTCTAAAACGGGGCTTGAAATAGCCTCCAAAGCCCAAAAAAACTGTGATAATGCCCTGAAGGACTATTTGCATAATATATAGTGCTTTGCTTGCACACCAAATCTCAGAGCAATATGAGATTTTCACTCTACCCTACTTTCGGTGCCTCCACAGGCACTATCCAAGAGAAAGAGTGGAAGAATGGGAGAGCTTCTTACCCGTTGCTTGCTTGCTCAAACCTTGCTTCTTTTCCTTCATTTCAACCTTCAAAATCAGCCTCTCTTAGTGGCATGGCTCTGATACCATGTCAAGAATCGTGTGGTGGGGGGACTTGCTTGAGCTACTGTGCAAACACACATTGTATACACAAGAGGAAGCTCACTCAAGAACACAAGAAGAGATATGGAGGCCAAAATATTTTCTTGCTGATTTCTCCTTCTTCTTCTTCACACTATACAATGTACACAAAGTATAGATAAGATACAATATAAAAGGAAAGTGGCCTACTAAGTCAAACAATGCATAACAGACTACACTAATCGATTAGCGTTATATCTTTGCTAGCTGCAGGTAGGTGTAACAAACTAAATATAATAAGTAATAAGTCAGTGACCATGTGAGTATCATAATGACCACCAATATGCTAAGTGTAGACGTGCGGATCCATCTAGCCAGGCAATCCATCATCAATGTCCGCACGTGTTGAGCTTGCCATCTCAACAAATGATGGAATGCATGGAAGGTACTAAAAAATGGTGCCTCAAAGCTCGAGTGGCTAGACACAAATGATTGGCAGAGATTGAGGGAGGAGGCTATAGATTCTCCAGAATGTTGGCAAGGAATGGGAGGTAGCAAGGGCACGACGATTAGAGGCAGGGGTTGTCCATCATCTTAGAAGTGGTGACCACAAGACCTATTTGGAGGACTTTGTGAGTTTTTATTTTGTTTTTCTCGTTTTCTTATTTGCAATATCACTTGTACTGACAATCATATTTCTAACAGTTGTATTCTATTTTCTTTGTAGCACTCCATTATAAACCACGATCCCACTAGCATGGAGACTCGATATGCAAAGAAACATGGTCTCATTGCATTGATTGATAGACTGCATGCACGCGACATCCGAGTAAGTCACTCACCTTTCTTATCTATAGTTACTATTTTTATTAAAATGCATTATGTATGGTGGATTGATGTATAGTTGTTCATTTTATAGAGTCCATTCGATGCTCCTTTGTGTCAGGACAAACTTTCGAATGGTGAGGATCTATAGCTCGTGCTTGGATTTGTGGAGCGCACATTCTTTTCCTTTTTGGTCCTGTGATTTATGTAGACATCTTATATGTATTATGTTGTTATCATCCTTTGTATCTTGCCATAATTCCGTAAGTTTTCATCCGCAATCTTATACTTATTTTATGTATTAGTCTTTTAGGTTCAAGTACATTCTACGCTCATCTTGATGACCATTATACACTTAACATGTAATCCATTTGGAGTA